>NW_027011533.1:0-23584 GCF_036934945.1 Oncorhynchus masou masou | reverse complement strand
AAGTTGTTTTCGTTCCCAGTTACATATTGCTACTCTCTCTCTTTCTGTTCACACTTTCGGTCTCTTTCTGTTCACTCTTTCTGTCTCTTTCTGTTCACTCTTTCTGTCTCTTTCTGTTCACTCTCTCTCTTTCTGTTCACACTTTCTGTCTCTTTCTGTTCACTCTTTCTGTCTCTTTCTGTTCACTCTTTCTCTCTTTCTGTTCACTCTTTCTCTCTTTCTGTTCACTCTTTCTCTCTTTCTGTTCTCTCTTTCTGTTCTCTTTCTCTCTTTCTGTTCACTTTTACAGGTTTCTCTCTTTCTCCTTCACAAATCAAATCACATGTCTGGACACAAATAGGACTTTTCAGTGAAATGCTTACTTACAAGCCACAACCAACAATGCAGTTTTAAGAAAGATACTATTTACTAAATAAACTAAAGTAAAACAGATTTAATAAAAACGTAACACAATAAAAATAACAATAACGAGGCTGGATGTACCAGTACCGAGTAAATGAGTGGAGGTACATAAGAATCAGTACTTATGTATTATGTACGGGACATGTAGGAGGTAAAGGGACTCTGCTTAGATAATAAACAGAGTATCAGCACAAGTATAAAAGTTGGGTGGGTTCATTTAATAGTCCGAGTAGCAAGTTTATGAACTCCTGTCTCTCTCTGGGTTACTGGCTGGGGAAGGGTATGCATGCATTACCAAAACACGTGCAATAGATAATGAAATTAAAAGTGAAATAAACAATCATAAATGAACAGTAAACACCACATTCACAAAAGTTTCTGAAGGATAGACATTTCAAATGTCATATTATGTCTCATGTAATGTGTTTTAACAAAGTGCAAATAGTTAAAGTACAAAAGGGAAAATAAATAAATATAAAAATGATTTGTATTTACAATGTGTTTGTTCTTTCTGGTTGCCCCTTTCTTGTGGCGACAGGTCACACATCTTGCTGCTGTGGATCTTGCTGCTATGGTGACACACTGTGGTATTTCACTTAATAGATATGGGAATATAGGTTTCTCTTCTGCCTCGCTGTATTGAAACTCCCCCTCTGTTTAATGTCCCGCCAGAGCAGTTAACTTTTAATTCACGTCACCTTTGAACCACAACCTCAAATGGCTGCTCCAAACCAAAGGTTGTTGGGAGCTGTATCTGGCTGGGATTGTGTGTGCTGTGTGTGCATGAACGTGTGTGTGTGTATGCTGGTGTGTGTGTGTGTGTGTGTGTGTGTGTGTGTGTGTGTGTGTGTGTGTGTGTGTGTGTGTGTGTGTGTGTGTGTGTGTGTGTGTGTGTGTCTGTCTGTCTGGGTTTGGTCAAGGGGTGGGGGTTCGTTTCCTTGAGAACGTGAGAACTTTACGAAGCCTCAAGGTCAGTCAGTGGTGCTGGAAGGGATCAACAGTTGCCAGGTTTCCAACATGACTCCCTTCGAACACTCAGACTTCAGCATAAATCACACCGAATGTGGATCTGGCGTCAGTCTGCCGCAATCGTTCAGAGCAATGTGTTTTTTCACACCACTCGCTGTAGACGTCTGATTGCCGGCACATTTTCACTGGTTTGCAAATAACAGCCGCACAGTGCTCATGAGGTGCTAAGAACTCTGGGTTATCTACTGCTGTTTCTGAGCCCTTAGGGCCTTTCCAACGGAACCCTAGACCCTCTCCTTCTAGGCTCTAGTAGATCTGAAAACACTGGATCTATGTAAACTTAAGCCCCCTTTTCCAAACAGACCCTAGACCTCTCCTTCTAGGCTCTAGTGGTGATCTGAAAACACTGGATCTATGTAAACTTAAGCCCCCTTCAAACAGACCCCTAGACCCTCTCCTTCTAGGCTCTAGTGGTGATCTGAAAACACTGGATCTATGTAAACTTAAGCCCCCTTCCAAACAGACCCCTAGACCCTCTCCTTCTAGGCTCTAGTGGTGATCTGAAAACACTGGATCTATGTAAACTTAAGCCCCCTTCCAAACGACCCCTAGACCCTCTCCTTCTAGGCTCTAGTGGTGATCTGAAAACACTGGATCTATGTAAACTCTGCACAACTTCGTTATTAGCATGTTGCTAATACCTATACAACATTGTTAGCTCTACTCAGCAGTATCTAACAGTAGTCTGGATTCTACCGTGTTCCCTCTTAGCAGACAGACATTGTTGATGTACTCAGCAGTATCTAACAGTAAATCTGGGTTCATTGCTCTCTTCCCCTTTCTACTGTGTCCCCTCTTAGCGGACAGACATTGTTGATGTACTCAGCAGTATCTAACAGTAGATCTGGGTTCATTGCTCTCTTCCCCTTTCTACTGTGTCCCCTCTTAGCGGACAGACCAGAGTTGATATGTGATTTCATCAGCGTCTGTTAGATCAACCATAGCCTCATGCTCTGCCTCTGGATCTCAGTGGTTCAATTCATAATTATCAGCTGGACGAGAGGAGTTAGCAGGAGACTGTGTGTGTGTGTGTTTGTGTGTGTGTGTGTGTGTGTGTGTGTGTGTGTGTGTGTGTGTGTGTGTGTGTGTGTGTGTGTGTGTGTGTGTGTGTGTGTGTGTGTGTGTGTGTGTGTGTGTGTGTGTGTGTGTGTGTGTGTGTGTGTGTGTGTGTGTGTGTGTGTGTGTGTGACGACGTTCATCCATGTTTCTAAAATGTCAAATTTCGAATTTGTTGCAAATGTTTCAGATGAAGTTTAGGCTTTTACTCCAGATGTTTAAGGTAGGGGTTAAGGTTTGGGATAGGCTGAAAACAAAAATCTCTAAAACCACTTTCCAAGGGACTAGGCCTGTGTCCATACTCCAGCTTGGAGATGTCTGAGGACGCTGGGAGATGATGTGGAGACTGGCCACTAGGGGCAACAGTGAGCGCTGTTGCCTTCAAGTAGGTTTGGGTTTTGTTAGGACGTTATGGACGGGTGGAAGCATCTGATTCCAAAGGTGGGTTGTTTGAATTCAGCGATCCGCCATCCCCGTCCACTTCCACCCATCCACCATCTCCTAGCAAAACCCAAACCTACTTGAAGGTAACAGCGCTCCCTGGTGCCCCTAGTGGCCGGTTTCCACATCATCTCCAGCGTCCTCAGACATGGATAGACGCAAGTACGGACTTGTATCATGGGTGACCTGGCTGCATGGGGACCTGGGCTAGTGTTGAGACCCCATTTGGCTAGCTGGAGTACGGACTTGTATCATGGGTGACCTGGCTGCATGGTGACCTGGGCTGGTGTTGAGACCCCATTTGGCTAGCTGGAGTACGGACTTGTATCATGGGTGACCTGGCTGCATGGTGACCTGGGCTGGTGTTGAGACCCCATTTGGCTAGCTGGAGTACAGACTTGTATCATGGGTGACCTGGGCTGGTGTTGAGACCCCATTTGGCTAGCTGGAGTACGGACTTGTATCATGGGTGACCTGGGCTGGTGTTGAGACCCCATTTGGCTAGCTGGAGTACGGACTTGTATCATGGGTGACCTGGGCTGGTGTTGAGACCCCATTTGGTTAGCTGGAGTACGGACTTGTATCATGGGTGACCTGGGCTGGTGTTGAGACCCCATTTGGCTAGCTGGAGTACGGACTTGTATCATGGGTGACCTGTGCTGGTGTTGAGACCCCATTTGGCTAGCTGGAGTACGGACTTGTATCATGGGTGACCTGTGCTGGTGTTGAGACCCCATTTGGCTAGCTGGAGTACGGACTTGTATCATGGGTGACCTGGGCTGGTGTTGAGACCCCATTTGGCTAGCTGGAGTACGGACTTGTATCATGGGTGACCTGGGCTGGTGTTGAGACCCCATTTGGCTAGCTGGAGTACGGACTTGTATCATGGGTGACCTGGGCTGGTGTTGAGACCCCATTTGGCTAGCTGGAGTACGGACTTGTATCATGGGTGACCTGGGCTGGTGTTGAGACCCCATTTGGCTAGCTGGAGTACGGACTTGTATCATGGGTGACCTGGGCTGGTGTTGAGACCCCATTTGGCTAGCTGGAGTACGGACTTGTATCATGGGTGACCTGTGCTGGTGTTGAGACCCCATTTGGCTAGCTGGAGTACGGACTTGTATCATGGGGACCTGGGCTGGTGTTGAGACCCCATTTGGCTAGCTGGAGTACGAACTTGTATCATGGGTGACCTGGGCTGGTGTTGAGATCCCATTTGGCTAGCTGGAGTACGGACTTGTATCATGGGTGACCTGGGCTGGTGTTGAGACCCCATTTGGCTAGCTGGAGTACAGACTTGTATCATGGGTGACCTGGGCTGGTGTTGAGACCCCATTTGGCTAACTGGAGTACAGACTTGTATCATGGGTGACCTTTGCTGGTGTTGAGACCCCATTTGGCTAGCTGGAGTACGGACCTGTATCATGGGTGACCTAGGTTGGTGTTGAGACCCCATTTGGCTAGCTGGAGTACGGACTTGTATCATGGGTGACCTGGGCTGGTGTTGAGACCCCATTTGGCTAGCTGGAGTACGGACTTGTATCATGGGTGACCTGGGCTGGTGTTGAGACCCCATTTGGCTAGCTGGAGTACGGACTTGTATCATGGGTGACCTGTGCTGGTGTTGAGACCCCATTTGGCTAGCTGGAGTACGGACTTGTATCATGGGTGACCTGGGCTGGTGTTGAGACCCCATTTGGCTAGCTGGAGTACGGACTTGTATCATGGGTGACCTGGGCTGGTGTTGAGACCCCATTTGGCTAGCTGGAGTACGGACTTGTATCATGGGTGACCTGGGCTGGTGTTGAGACCCCATTTGGCTAGCTGGAGTACGGACTTGTATCATGGGTGACCTGGCTGGTGTTGAGACCCCATTTGGCTAGCTGGAGTACGAACTTGTATCATGGGTGACCTGTGCTGGTGTTGAGACCCCATTTGGCTAGCTGGAGGACGGACTTGTATCATGGGTGAACTAGGTTGTTGTTGAGACCTCATTTGGCTAGCTGGAGTACGGACTTGTATCATGGGTGACCTGGGCTGGTGTTGAGACTTCATTTGGCTAGCTGGGGTACGGACACAGGCAGAGTCCCTTGGATGTGTGACAGCTCTTCAGATTCTCTGTCCACTTATCACTTGTAGTTGATTTGCAAATCCCAATAAAAGCCTCACACTCTGCCTCGGGCCAATGCACACACACACACACACACACACACACACACACACACACACACACACACACACACACACACACACACACACACACACACACACACACACACACACACACACACAGACACAGACACAGACACAGACACACACACACACACACCACACAGACACAGACACAGACACAGACACAGACACACACACACAGACTGCCTCGGGCCAATGCACACACATTGACACAGACACAGACACACAGACACAGACACAGACACACACACACACACACACACACACGCACGCACGCACGCACGCACGCACGCACGCACGCACACACACACACACACACACACACACGCACAATAACACACAATAACACACAATAACACAACCATCTCCAGGGTGACATCAGTGCTTGGGTGGGGTGTAGAGTTTCTCACTTTCTCTGTGGTATGTATTGGAGTGTGTGTGTGATGTGCAGAGAGAACCGTCAGCAACATGCTGTAATAGAATGTTGTGGTTAGCTTGAGGATGGTTTTCCATACAGCTTCTAGCTATAACCTCATGATGAGCTACAGGACCCCTGATGTTAATGTAGCGTTAGCTATAACCTCATGATGAACTACAGGACCCTTGATGTTAATGTAGCGTTAGCTATAACCTCATGATGAGCTGCAGAACCCCTGATGTTAATGTAGCGTTAGCTATAACCTCATGATGAGCTACAGGACCCCTGATGTTAATGTAGCGTTAGCTATAACCTCATGATGAGCTGCAGAACCCCTGATGTTAATGAGCTATAACCTCATGATGAGCTAGGACCCCTGATGTTAATGTAGCGTTAGCTATAACCTCATGGTGAGCTACAGAACCCCTGATGTTAATGTAGCGTTAGCTATAACCTCATGATGAGCTGCAGAACCCCTGATGTTAATGTAGCGTTAGCTATAACCTCATGATGAGCTACAGGACCCCTAATGTTAATGTGGCGTTAGCTATAACCTCATGGTGAGCTACAGAACCCCTGATGTTAATGTAGCGTTAGCTATAGCTTACTCACACCTAAAGGTAGAACAGTAGCATGATGAGCTACAGGACCCCTGAAGTTAATGTAGCGTGAGCTATAGCTTACTCACACCTAAAGGTTGAACAGTATTACATACTGTGGGTGTAGCTGTATACTGCATAGCATGTTGTCGTCTGTCTGTCTTGTCCATTTTTTGGTTTACATTGTTTTTTGCCTTATTTTTTTAAATCACAGTCTCCGTCCTACAGGAGGCCTCTTGCCTTCATTGTAAATCATGAGGCCTCTTGCCTTCATTGTAAATAATACATTTTTCTTAATTGACTTACCTGGTTAAATAAAAGTAAAACGTTTTTTTTTTTGCATATGTAGCTATATTTGACACAAGTGTAGTACGGTGTTAGCAATGGACTAGCCGAGAGAAATAGCTAGCTAACGCTATTGAAAGAACAATAACATTAGCAATAGCTGTTAGCTTATTGATGCTAGCCATGTTATTCTGCTCTGGCTGTGTTTGAACTGTTGTGAGATTTAGCTTTCTAGGAACAGCTAGCTAATGCTATAGAGAGCGAAATGGCATTAGCTGTTACTGCTAATTGTTTGGAGTTTATTCTCCCCTGTCTGGGTCTGTGCTAGCGATAGCCTAGCCAAGATAATTAGCTAGCTAACGTTGTTGTCCTTTGCTGCTAGCTGCTAGCCTTCATTCTCCCCTGTCTGTGTGTGTGCTGTGAGTTTTAGTTCTCTGGGATTTGTCTGGCTCTCTGGAGTCAGCAGCTCAATACCTTTTACTTACAGCCACTGCAGATTCTCCATCCAATGTGTACCGCTACACTCCGCCCTAGATGCACTCTGGTGTGTGTGTGTCTCTGTGTGTTTGTGTTTCATGTAGGTCTCTGTACTGTGTATGTGTGTGGTTTGTTTATATCTCTCTGCATTTCTCTAAGTGTTTGCTTCACTCAGCAATGTCTGAGTGTGTGTGTGTGTGTGTGTGTGTGTGTGTGTGTGTGTGTGTGTGTGTGTGTGTGTGTGTGTGTGTGTGTGTGTGTGTGTGTGTGTGTGTGTGTGTGTGTGTGTGTGTGTGTGTGTGTGTGTGTGTCTTTGTGTGTGTGTGTCTTTGTGTGTGTGTGTCTTTGTGTGTGTCTGTGTGTGTGTCTCTGTGTGCCGGTGTGCCTGATGGATTCTATGGCAGTGCAGTCGCGGTAATCAGTTTGCACGTTGCCTGAACTAATTTATCAATTCAGTTCCTCCCACTTGTAATCTCACCCAAGCGTGCTGTTCAGGGGCCTGTGAGCGCTCTCTTCCCTTTCGCTCTGCTTCTCCCTTTCTCTCTCTGCTTCTCTCTCTCTCTGCTTCTCTCTCTCTCTCTCTCTCTCTGCTTCTCTCTCTCTCTCTCTCTCTGCTTCTCTCTCTCTCTGCTTCTCTCTCTCTCTCTCTCTCTCTGCTTCTCTCTCTGCTCCCTTTCACTCGCTGCCAATTATCTCTCTTTCTCTATGCTTATTCTCTCTCTGTTTTTTCTCTCTCTCTTTTTATCTCTCACTCTTTTTCCTACTCTCCCCTTCTTGAGACAAATATTACCCTCGGAAAGGCAAGGAATTCCCAGCAGTTATAGACGCCTTCTCTCAGTCTCTCATTACCTCTTGTTCTCTCTCTCTATCTATCACGCTCTCCCTCCCCCTTACCTTCGGTTGCTCGTTTCCAAGCCAGTGGATGTTGCAAAGCCAGCACAATCAAAGTGTTTTTCAGTGGTGAGGTTTAGGGACATTTTACTGTGGGTCTATCTCTCTGTCTCTGACGGGAGCTAAAATGATTTTATGCCATTCTGTGGAAGTGCATCATCTGTTTATGGGTCGGCTGAGCCTTTTAACATGCTCTTTGTCTTTGCCACCATTGATTTCATATGGACCAGCAGAATCAGGAAGTAACAGTATATCGGGGATAGTTAAACCTCTGGATAATCTTCGGCCTAAACTACAGTATAGAATTTCAGACACGCTCATGGAATGGTTGGGACTCACATTCACAATGGAAAACTGTGTGTTGCTGATCTATAATGTAATTTCTATAGCCGTACAGAGGTAATTGAAAACTGTGTGTTGCTGATCTATAATGTATTTTCTATAGCCGTAACAGAGGTAATGGAAAACAGTGTGTTGCTGATCTATAATGTATTTCCATAGAGTGATACAATAATGTGTTGTTGCTGATCTATAATGTATTTCTACAGCTCTAACAAAAAGCAATGGCAACAGTGATGCATTCCCTTTCTCTAAAACATTTCTTACAATACGACTATAGTGTTGTTCTATAATGCATTTCACCATCTGAAACAGTATTTCTTAAGCTGTGTGTGTTTCGATCTAGTATCTCTGTCTCTAGAGCTTCCAGAGTCATGTAACAGAGGAAACCGTGTGTATTTATGAAGCTGTGTATAGAATCTGAGTACAGTGTCTGTGTGTATCTCTACAGTATGTAGTATCTTTGTCTCTGGAGCTAACAGAGGCATAGAGGTGCTGCTGGTGTGTTTAGAGTCAAACCAGATGATCCGTGGCATCCCTTAGGAGGAAGTAGGGGAGGAAGGGGGAGGAAGGTGGAGGAAGGGGGAGGTAGGGGAAGACGGGGGAGGTAGGGGGAGACAGGGGAGGTAGGGGGAGACAGGGGAGGTAGGGGGAGACAGGGGAGGTAGGGCTAGACGGGGGAGGTAGGGGGAGACAGGGGAGGTAGGGGAGACAGGGGGAGGTAGGGGGAGACGGGGAGGTAGGGGGAGACAGGGGAGGTATGGGGATAGAGGGGAGAGGGAGGAGACAGGAGACAGGAAGGTGGAGGTAGTGGGATAGAGGGGAGACGGAGGAGACAGGAGGAGGAAGTGGCAGGAAGGTGGAGGTAGGAAGATAGGGGGAGGCAGGAGGAGGAGGCAGGACGTGGTAGGGGAGGTAGGGGAGACATGGGAGGCAGGGGGAGCATGTGTCTATGCTCAGTGGATTTAGAGTGATGCTACCTGCCTGTTGTATTAGGTGGCTCATCCACTGCCAGGAATGAACTATGTTAAAGCAGGAGTCTGGGAGGAAAGAGATGGATACGTATGGTGGGAAGCTCTGCCTCTCTTACTCCGTCCCTGTCTTCCTTTCTTTCTTTCTCTCTCTCAGTCCACCCTTTGTTCTTCTCCTTCTCTGTCTGCTGTGAGTCCACCCTTCCCACCTCCCCCTCTCTCTCTCTCTGAGGCGTGCTGTGCTAGCAGTGGTAGTGATGGTGATGGTGGGGGAGGAAATGGATGAGGTTGAAGCGGTCGCTGCTCACTTGTTTGGTTCAACAGATTAAGTCATTGATTCGCAAAAGTGGTGCACTGATGGGGAAGGCCCTCCTCTGCAGAGAGAGAGAACAGAGAGAGAGAGAGAGAGAGAGAGAGAACAGAGAGAGAGAGAGAACAGAGAGAGAGAGAGAACAGAGAGAGAGAGAAACAGAGAGAGAGAGAGAAACAGAGAGAGAACAGAGAGAGAGAGAGAGAGAGAAAAAAAAAGGAAGAGAGAGAGTGAGTTGGGTAGGAGGAGAGAGAGAAGGGTGAAAGAGAGAGAGAGTGAGTTGGGTAGGAGGAGCGAGAGAAGGGTGAAAGAGAGAGAGAGAGACAGAGAGAGAGAGAGAGAGGGAGAGAGAGAGGAGAGAGAGAGAGAGAGAGAGAGAGAGAGAGAGAGAGACAGAGAGAGACAGAGAGAGACAGAGAGAGAGAGAGAGAGAGAGAGAGAGAGAGAGAAAGAGAGAGTGGAAGAGATGAAGAGAGAGAATGTGTTAGAAAGGGAGAGATGAGAGATATGGAAGGAGGAGGGGTGTGTTTTGAGCGATAGAAAGATGTCAAGGAGAAACATGAAGATAGAAGTAAAGAAAGAAACATCACCTCATCTCTCTAGCAGTGCTTCCTCCCATCCTCCTCCTGCTCCTCCTCCTCCTCCTCATTGCAGCTGAAGGAGCATAAGGTAACAGTTGTAAAATATCTTTACCTACTTTCAACTCCCCCCCCTCCAGGGGTTACACATATATTCTAATTAAAACCATGTGGTCATGGGGGTAATTATGATAATAACATAATAATATCACACAGGTTATTACAATGTTCTGCCGTCTCCAAATTGCTTCCTTAGAGTATCGCATTTCAATGGCATTAACTAAAGACAAATTTCCTTGAATGTCAAGTTAAATGGACTGGATTCCCCCCCCCCCCCCCTTAGATCAAGCTACCATATGGAAACCTGTTTCCACGGGTCTCCTGACCATGCATCTCTCTCGCATCCTCCCACCGTCTATCGCTACAAGCCCAATTTGGTGTGTGTGTGTGTGTGTGTGTGTGTGTGTGTGTGTGTGTGTGTGTGTGTGTGTGTGTGTGTGTGTGTGTGTGTGTGTGTGTGTGTGTGTGTGTGTGTGTTTTTTTTAGGGGTGAATGTGGGTAGGATGTGTAATCGTGTAGTGCAATAGTCTATTGACAATAGAGACTCGACCCTAATCCAACACCCTAACCCAACACCCTAACCCAACACTCCAATCCAACACCCTAACCCAACACCCTAACCCCCTAAACCTAACCCAACACCCTAACACCCTAAACCTAACCCTAACCCTAACACCCTAACCCCCTAACCCAACACCCTAACCCAACACCCTAACCCCCTAACACACCTAAAACACTAATCCAACACCCTAACCCAACACCCTAACCCTAACACCCTAAACCTAACCCTAACCCAACACTCTAACCCAACACCCTAATCCAACACCCTAACCCAACACCCTAGCCCTAACACCCTAAACCTAACCCTAACCCAACACTCTAACCCAACACCCTAATCCAACACCCTAACTCAACACCCTAACTCAACACCCTAACCCAACACCCTAAGCCAACACCCTAACCCAACACCCTAACCCTAACCCAACACTCTAACCCAATACCCTAACCCAATGCCCTAACCCAACAGCTAACACCCAACACTCTAACCCAATGCCCTAACCCAACACCCTAACCTCACACCCTAAAGCAACACCCGACAGCCTAACCCAACACTCTAACCCAACACCCTAACTCAACACCAAACACACTAACCCAACACCCTAACTCAACACCATAACTCTAACCCAACACCCTAACCCTAACCCAACACCCTAACTCTAACCCAACACCCTAATCGAACACCCTAAACCAACACCCAACACCCTATCCCAACACCCTAACTCAACACCCAACACCCTAACCCAACACCCAACACCCTATCCCAACCCCCTCTCAACACCCAACACCCTAACCCAATACTCTAACCCAATACCCAATACCCTAACTCAACACCCAACACCCTATCCCAACACCCTAACTCAACACCCAACACCCTAACCCAACACCCTATCCCAACCCCCTTCTCAACACCCAACACCCTAACCCAATACTCTAACCCAACACCCAATACCCTAACTCAAAACCCAACACTTGAAACCAACATCCAACACCCTAAACCAACACCCAATACCCTAACCCAACACCCAATACCCTAACTGAACACCCAACACTCTGACCCAACACCCAACACTCTAACCCAACACCCAACATCATAACTCAACACCCTAACCCAACACTCTAACCCAACACCCTAACCAAATACTCTAACCTAACACCCTAACCCAACACTCTAACCCAACACTCAACACCTTAACTGAACACCCAACACCCTAACCCAACACACTAACTCAACAACCTAACCTAACACCCTAACCCAACACCTAACACCCAACACTCTAACCCAATATCCAACACCCTAACCCAACACCCAACACTCTAACCCAACACCCTAACCCAGCACCCAACACCCTAACTCAACACCCAACACACTAACCCAACACCCTAAGTCAACACCCTAACTCTAACCCAACACCCTAACCCTAACCCAACACCCTAACTCTAACCCAACACCCTAATCGAACACCCTAAACCAACACCCAACACCCTATCCCAACACCCTAACTCAACACCCAACACCCTAACCCAATACTCTAACCAAATACCCAATACCCTAACTCAACACCCAACACCCTAACCCAACACTCTAACCCAACACCCAATACCCTAACTCAAAACCCAACACTTGAAACCAACATCCAACACCCTAAACCAACACCCAATACCCTAACCCAACACCCAATACCCTAACTGAACACCCAACACTCAACACCCTAACCCAACACTCTGACAACCAACACCCAACACTCTAACCCAACACCCAACATCATAACTCAACACCCTAACCCAACACTCTAACCCAACACCCTAACCCAATACTCTAACCTAACACCCTAACCCAACACTCTAACCCAACACTCAACACCTTAACTGAACACCCAACACCCTAACCCAACACACTAACTCAACAACCTAACCTAACACCCTAACCCAACACTCTAACCCAACACCTAACACCCAACACTCTAACCCAATATCCAACACCCAACACCCTAACCCAACACACAACACTCTAACCCAACACCATAACCCAGCACCCAACTCCCTAACCCAACACCCAACACTCTAACCCAACACCCAACACCCTAACCCAACACCCAACACACTAACTCATTACCCAACACCATAACCCAACACACAACACTCTAATCCAACACCCAACACCCTAACCCAATAATCTGGCCTTTGATCCTAGCCTCTGTGGGGGGGGGGTGGTTTAGCTCGCTAGCCGTGTCGATAACCTGAAGTATGTGTTCAAGGGGGGGTGATAATCCCACCGTCTTTACCCAGCCTACGGTGCTACCTGGCTAGGGTTGTCATGTGCCATGGTTCCCCCTTAACCCCCCAGCATTCCCATTACAGCCAACCCCACCCGCCTCCCAGCCCTGCGGCAGCCTCTTCCACCTCCAGCTGTGTCCGTGTGTTTCCTTCCCCGCGTGGTGCGGGCCCCAACTGCTTTGGAGTGCCTCCCCTCGCCTCCCTTCGCCTCCCCTTACCTCCCCTAGCTCAAATAGGAGGTAATTACTGGCTTAAAGAGGGTTAGTGGGCCAGCAAACGACATAATCACCCCTGAATTAGCCCCAGCTCATCAGCCAGCTCCAGTCCACCGAGCAACACTCACCGTCAGGCTAGCTCTCTCTGTATGTCTCCAGCCTGGGCGGCAAGCAAACTGCTTCATTACACCCCCTCTTTTGTCTCAGAGGGAGGCACAGCAGCAGGTGTGGTAATAAATGCTGCTGGTAGAAGTGTGGCTAACGGCTAATGGGATGAGGTGCTGTAATAGCAGAGAAAACCCAGTGTGGCTAACGGCTAATGGGATGAGTCCCTGTGATATCAGAGAGAAACCAGTGTGGCTAACGGCTAATGGGATGAGTCCCTGTGATAGCAGAGAGAACCCAGTGTGGCTAACGGCTAATGGGATGAGTCCCTGTGATAGCAGAGAGAACCCAGTGTGGCTAACGGCTAATGGGATGAGTCCCTGTGACAGCAGAGAGAACCCAGTGTGGCTAACGGCTAATGGGATGAGGTGCTGTGATAGCAGAGAGAACCCAGTGTGGCTAACGGCTAATGGGATGAGTCCCTGTGATATCAGAGAGAACCCAGTGTGGCTCACGGCTAATGGGAAGAGTCCCTGTGATAGCAGAGAGAACCCAGTGTGGCTAACGGCTAATGGGATGAGGTGCTGTGATATCAGAGAGAACCCAGTGTGGCTCACGGCTAAGGGAATGAGTCCCTGTGATAGCAGAGAGAACCCAGTGTGGCTAACGGCTAATGGGATGAGTCCCTGTGATAGCAGAGAGAACCCAGTGTGGCTAACGGCTAACGGGATGAGGTGCTGTGATATCAGAGAGAACCCAGTGTGGCTCACGGCTAAGGGAATGAGTCCCTGTGATAGCAGAGAGAACCCAGTGTGGCTAACGGCTAACGGGATGAGGTGCTGTGATAGCAGAGAGAACCCAGTGTGGCTAACGGCTAACGGGATGAGGTGCTGTGATAGCAGAGAGAGTGAATATGTGGTCCTGTGTAGCTCAATCGGCAGAGCATGGGTCATGGGTTTGATTCCCCTGGGGCCACCCATACACCCATACATAAAAATAATGAATGCATGTTGGTATGGATGGGCACATCTTGTTTTAGAACAGAAATGACAGCAGTCGACTTGCTATACGCAACACACATACTACATACATGTTTACATGCTATAGATGTTACAACACACATACTACATACATGTTTACATGCTATAGATGTTACAATACACATACTATATACATGTTCACATGTTATAAATGTTACAATACACATACTACATACATGTTCACATGTTATAGATGTTACAATACACATACTACATACTACATACATGTTCACATGCTATAGATGTTACAATACACATACTACATACTACATACATGTTCACATGCTATAGATGTTACAATACACATACTACATACATGTTCACATGCTATATATGTTACAATACACATACTACATACTACATACATGTTCACATGCTATATATGTTACAATACACATACTACATACTACATACATGTTTACATGCTATAGATGTTACAATACACATACTATATACATGTTCACATGTTATAAATGTTACAATACACATACTACATACATGTTCACATGTTATAGATGTTACAATACACATACTACATACTACATACATGTTCACATGCTATAGATGTTACAATACACATACTACATACTACATACATGTTCACATGTTATAGATGCTACAATATGTATACTACATACTACATACATGTTAACATGCTATATATGTTACAATACACATACT
This sequence comes from Oncorhynchus masou masou, assembly GCF_036934945.1. Taxonomy (NCBI): domain Eukaryota; kingdom Metazoa; phylum Chordata; class Actinopteri; order Salmoniformes; family Salmonidae; genus Oncorhynchus; species Oncorhynchus masou. Next base: position 8,659 of record NW_027011533.1, on the reverse strand, counting down.
ACATACATGTTCACATGCTATAGATGTTACAATACACATACTACATACATGTTCACATGCTTTAGATGTTACAATATGCATACTACATACATGTTCACAACCACCTAGACACATCATACCCATAGACCTACTGCCTCTCAATCGCCTAAACACATCATACCCATAGACCTACTGCCTCTCAACCACCTAGACACATCATAGGCAGAACACAATGAGATTTTCCCCAAAACCAACTAAACATGTTTTTCAAGTCTGGCAAAAGGACTAATTAATATACATGTTGAAGACACATCTACCCCCCCCCTCATCCCCAGCCAGGATAGAAAGATTCAAGGACCATAACAAACTGTTTTTCAATGGGATGGGATGGGGGGGGTGGGGGGTTCCCTGCCATTTGTTTGTGGTTTGTAAGAACAAGGCTTTCTAAAAACAGCCTTGAATTATTCATTGGCTTGGCTTTGTGTTTGTTTTGGTTTAGCTATGTAGTGAACTTCACAGCCTCGCCGTTCGTCTTGAAACAAAGAGTCTTCTTCTCTTCTCGACGTCGCTCCGCTAAGACGGGGCATTTGTGAAGTGTTTGTTAGGCTCTGTTAAAGGGGTGAACTTAAACCCGACGCCTGCAGTTTGCTTCTCTTGGAGTCTTTTTAGGATCTTTCTGGGTTTGGTTGTTTTTGTTTCAGTGCCAGGATTAAAGGGAAATTGGGTTACGGGAGAGCTTTGTTTTGTTTTTGTTTTGTTTCTCTCTCTCTCTCTCTCTCTCTCTCTCTCTCTCTTTCTCTTTCTCTTTCTCTTTCTCTTTCTCTCCCTCTTTCTCTATCTCTGTCTCTCTGTCTTTCTCTCACTCTTAAATCGGGAGGCAGGGTAGCCTAGTGGTTAGGCGTTGGACTCGTAACCGGAAGGTGGCAAGTTCAAATCCCCGAGCTGACAAGGTACAAATCTGTCGTTCTGCCCCTAAACAGGCAGTTAACCCACTGTTCCTAGGCCGTCATTGAAAATAAGAATTTCTTCTTAACTGACTTGCCTAGTTAAATGAAGGTAATTAAATAAAAATGTGTTCCTCTGAAGATGTATTTATTTCTTGCCTGGTTTGTTCTCATCCCCTAATGAAGTTAAAAGGATTGGAAGTTTATGCCACCTCCATGAAAGTGATTTTGAAATGGCATCAGTCTCCCAGCGCAGTGTGAATCCACCGACTGAAGTTGCCCCTCGATTTACCTATCTGAAGAGATGACAGCTTATTCTAATAGCAACATGCGTTGTTACAGAGCTGCGATGGGAAACAGATCTGTGGCGTAGGCCTCCCTCTGCGCTGGAATAGTGTTTAGCAAATATTTAAAGTCATCTTAAGCTTTTTGCCTGACTACAGTTCTTCTCTGTTTGTGTGTGTGTGTGTGTGTGTGTGTGTGTGTGTGTGTGTGTGTGTGTGTGTGTGTGTGTGTGTGTGTGTGTGTGTGTGTGTGTGTGTGTGTGTGTGTGTGTGTGTGTGTGTGTGTGTGTGTGTGTGTGTGCGTGCGTGTGCGTGTTTGTCTGATAGTCTGATGTCTGATTAGTCAAAAAGGCCCACTGGATTAGCCTTCAGGCAGCTCGGTTTCCACGGCAACGCAGGTCTCGGAATACTGAGGTGGGACACCTGGCCAATCCATGTCTGCACATGTCCAGACTGTAGGCAAATAGTCAGATGCTCTGATCAAGGCATAACTGTCCGAAACGCGGTAGCCTGCCTGCCGAAACGCAGGTAGCCTCCCCTGCTGAAATGCAGGTAGCCTCCCCTGCTGAAACGCAGGTAGCCTCCCCTGCCGAAATGCAGGTAGCCTCCCCTGCTGAAACGCAGGTAGCCTGCCCTGCCGAAACGCAGGTAGCCTCCCCTGCTGAAACGCAGGTAGCCTCCCCTGCCGAAATGCAGGTAGCCTCCCCTGCTGAAACGCAGGTAGCCTGCCCTGCCGAAACGCAGGTAGCCTCCCCTGCCGAAACGCAGGTAGCCTCCCTGCTGAAATGCAGGTAGCCTCCCTGCTGAAACGCAGGTAGCCTGCCCTGCCGAAACGCAGGTAGCCTCCCCTGCCGAAATGCAGGTAGCCTCCCCTGCTGAAACGCAGGTAGCCTGCCCTGCCGAAACGCAGGTAGCCTCCCCTGCTGAAACGCAGGTAGCCTGCCCTGCCGAAACGCAGGTAGCCTCCTGCCGAAACGCAGGTAGCCTCCCTGCTGAAATGCAGGTAGCCTCCCCTGCTGAAACGCAGGTAGCCTGCCCTGCCGGGGTAACGCAGGTAGCCTCCCCTGCCGAAATGCAGGTAGCCTCCCCTGCTGAAACGCAGGTAGCCTGCCCTGCCGAAACGCAGGTGGCCTCCCCTGCTGAAATGCAGGTAGCCTCCCCTGCTGAAACGCAGGTAGCCTCCCCTGCCGAAACGCAGGTAGCCTCCCCTGCTGAAATGCAGGTAGCCTCCCCTGCTGAAACGCAGGTAGCCTGCCCTGCCGAAACGCAGGTAGCCTCCCCTGCCGAAACGCAGGTAGCCTCCCCTGCTGAAACGCAGGTAGCCTGCCCTGCTGAAACGCAGGTAGCCTGCCCTGCCGAAACGCAGGTAGCCTCCCCTGCCGAAATGCAGGTAGCCTCCCCTGCCGAAACGCAGGTAGCCTCCCCTGCTGAAATGCAGGTAGCCTCCCCTGCTGAAACGCAGGTAGCCTGCCCTGCCGAAACGCAGGTAGCCTCCCCTGCCGAAACGCAGGTAGCCTCCCCTGCTGAAATGCAGGTAGCCTCCCCTGCTGAAACGCAGGTAGCCTGCCCTGCCGAAACGCAGGTAGCCTCCCCTGCCAAAATGCAGGTAGCCTCCCCTGCTGAAACGCAGGTAGCCTGCCCTGCCGAAACGCAGGTAGCCTCCCCTGCTGAAATGCAGGTAGCCTCCCCTGCTGAAACGCAGGTAGCCTCCCCTGCCGAAACGCAGGTAGCCTCCCCTGCTGAAATGCAGGTAGCCTCCCCTGCTGAAACGCAGGTAGCCTGCCCTGCTGAAACGCGGGTAGCCTGCCCTGCTGAAACGCGGGTAGCCTGCCCTGCTGAAACGCGGGTAGCCTGCCCTGCTGAAACGCGGGTAGCCTGCCCTGCCGAAACGCAGGTAGCCTCCCCTGCTGAAACGCGGGTAGCCTCCCCTGCTGAAACGCAGGTGCCTCCCTGCCGAAACGCAGGTAGCCTCCCCTGCTGAAATGCAGGTAGCCTCCCCCTGCTGAAACGCAGGTAGCCTGCCCTGCCGAAACGCAGGTAGCCTCCCCTGCCGAAATGCAGGTAGCCTCCCTGCTGAAACGCAGGTGGCCTGCCCTGCCGACGCAGGTAGCCTCCTGCTGAAATGCAGGTAGCCTCCTGCTGAAACGCAGGTAGCCTCCCTGCCGGAAACGCAGGTAGCCTCCCTGCTGAAATGCAGGTAGCCTCCCCTGCTGAAACGCAGGTAGCCTGCCCTGCCGAAAACGCAGGTAGCCTCCCCTGCCGAAACGCAGGTAGCCTCCCTGCTGAAACGCAGGTAGCCTGCCCTGCTGAAACGCAGGTAGCCTGCCCTGCCGAAACGCAGGTAGCCTCCCCTGCCGAAATGCAGGTAGCCTCCCCTGCCGAAACGCAGGGTAGCCTCCCTGCTGAAATGCAGGTAGCCTCCCTGCTGAAACGCAGGGTAGCCTGCCCTGCCCGGCGCAGGTAGCCTCCCCTGCCCGAACGCAGGTAGCCTCCCCTGCTGAAATGCAGGTAGCCTCCCCTGCTGAAACGCAGGTAGCCTGCCCTGCCGAAACGCGGGTAGCCTCCCTGCCAAAATGCAGGGTAGCCTCCCTGCTGAAACGCAGGTAGCCTGCCCTGCCGAAACGCAGGTAGCCTCCCCTGCTGAAATGCAGGTAGCCTGCCCTGCTGAAACGCAGGTGGCCTCCCTGCCCGAAACGCAGGTAGCCTCCCCTGCTGAAATGCAGGTGGCCTCCCCCTGCTGAAACGCAGGTAGCCTGCCCTGCTGAAACGCGCGTAGCCTGCCCTGCTGAAACGCTGGTAGCCTGCCCTGCTGAAACGCGGGTAGCCTGCCCCCTGCTGAAACGCGGGTAGCCTGCCCTGCCGAAACGCAGGTAGCCTCCCCTGCTGAAACGCGGGTAGCCTCCCCTGCTGAAACGCAGGTAGCCTCCCCTGCTGAAACGCGGGTAGACTGCCCTGCTGAAATGCAGGTAGCCTGCCCTGCTGAAACGCAGGTAGCCTGCCCTGCTGAAACGCAGGTAGCCTCCCCTGCTGAAATGCAGTTAGCCTGCCCTGCTGAAACGCAGGTAGCCTCCCCTGCTGAAACGCGGGTAGCCTGCCCTGCTGAAATGCAGGTAGCCTGCCCTGCTGAAAATAAAAAGGTGACTTAAGTCATTCTTTGGGTATCTGTACTTTATTATTTCTTTTTTTGACAACTTTTACTTTTACACCACTACATTCCTAAAGAAAATAATGTACTTTTTACTCCATATATTTTCCCTGACATCCAAAATTTCTCGTCACATTTAGAATGCCTAGAAGGACAGGAAAATGATCCAATTCACACACTTATCAAGAGAACATCCCTGGTCATCTCTGCTGCCTCTGTTCTGACTCACTAAAACACAAATGGTTTGTTTGTAAATGACCTCTGAGTAATTGAGTGTGCTCCTATCCGTAAATAAATAAATAAATAAAAAGCAGGAAAATGGTTCCGTCGGGTTTGCTTCATATAAGGAATGTGAAATTATTTATACTTTTATTTTTAATAAATAAATATATTTCAGCAATTACATTTACTTTTGATACTTAAATAAATGTAAAACCTTTGACTCAAGTAGTGTTTTACTGTGTGACTTTCACTTTTACTTGAGTCATTTTCTATTTAGGTATCTTTACTTTTACTCAAGTCTGACAGTTGGGTACTTTTTCTCACATCTGATCATGTTGAAGTGGACATTTGCATTTTAAACCATGTCCTGTGATATGTTTCAGAATGGCGGTCATATTGGATTCACATTTTAAATGTCCCTCTTTTCTGTCTTCTGTCCACTTCCCCTATATATCTACATCATCTTCCCCTTCATCCCTCCATTCACTTTATCCCTCCATCCATCCCTTCTTCCTTGATAGACAGACAGTAAGTTGTGTCTTCCCTGGTAGACAGACAGTGAGTTGTGGCTTCCCTGGTAGACAGACAGTGAGGTGTGTCTTCCCTGGTAGACAGACAGTGAGTTGTGTCTTCCCTGGTAGACAGACAGTGAGTTGTGTCTTCCCTGGTAGACAGACAGTGAGTCTTGTCTTCCCTGGTAGACAGACAGTGAGTCTTGTCTTCCCTGGTAGACAGACAGTGAATTGTGGCGTGGAATGCCTTGTTCATTGAAAACACACAGGCTTAAGAGAAATGTTGCCTGAAATAGAAAAATGATGGTAACACATCGCCTTAGACTATGACTGCTGTTATACAGAGGGAAGGGTGGTTGGTCATTAACTGGTTAAATAGGAGTGAGACAGAGAGAGGCAGAGAGAGAGGCAGGGAGAGAGAGGCACAGAGAGGCAGAGAGAGAGAGAGGCAGAGAGAGAGACAGAGAGAGAAAGAGACAGAGAGAGAGGGGAGAGAGAGAGAGACAGAGAGAGAGAGAGAGGCAGAGAGAGAGATGCAGAGAGAGAGATAGGGGAGAGAGACCGAGAGAGAGACAGAGAGACAGAAAGAGAGACAGAGAGAGAGAGAGACAGAGAGAGAGACAGAGACAGAGAGAGAGGGAGAGAGAGAAAGAGAGGGAGTCTTTCCTCTTATTTTTTGCTGAGGAGGAGAGATGAGGGGCGGCAAGGAAAAAAAGAAGATAGATAAAAGCAACTTTTATCTCTTCAGGGGCAGAACAACAGATTTGTTCCTTGTCAGCTCGGGGGTTTGAGACTTGCAACCTTCCGGTTACTAGTCCAATGCTCTAACCACTAGGCTACCCTGCTGCCCCATTTAAGAGTGAGAGAAAGACAGAGAGACAGAGAGAGGGAGAGAGAGAGGGAGAGAGAGGGAGAGAGAGAGAGGGAGAGAGAGAGTGGGAGAGAGAGGGAGAGAAAGAGAGAGAAAAGAGAGACAGAGTGTGAGAGAGAGAGAGAGAGAGAGAGGGAGAGAGAGAGACAGAGAGGGAGTCTTTCCTCTTATTTTTTGCTGAGGAGGAGATGAGGGGAGGCGAGGAAAAAAGAAGATAGATAAAAGCAACTTCTGAAATAGTCCTCCCCCTCGCGAGTGAAGACGAGTCATCCCTCGTTCCCGACGCGGCATGATAAAGGAAGACTGTCTGGAGCTTCTCCAGACCTCCTCCCTCCCTCCCTCGTCCCTGGCTCTCTGCCTCCCCCTCCCACTCCCTCCCTCATCCCTGGCTCTCTGCCTCCCTCCTCCCGCCCTCGTCAGTCTCTCCTCCCTCCCTCCCTCGTCCCTGGCTCTCTGCCTCCCTCCCCTCGCTCCCGCGTCCTGGCTCTCTGCCTCCCTCCCTCCCTCATCCCTGGCTCTCTGCCTCCTCCTCCTCGTCCTGGCTCTCTGCCTCCTCCCTCCTCATCCCTGGCTCTCTGCCTCCTCCTCCGCCCCTCGTCCCGGTCTCTCTGCCTCCTCCCTCCCTCGTCCCTGGCTCTCTGCCTCCTCCCTCCTCCCTCGTCCTGGCTCTCTGCCTCCTCCCTCGCTCCCGCGTCCCTGGCTCTCTGCCTCCCTCCCCTCCCTCCCTCATCCTGGCTCTCTGCCTCCCTCCCTCCCTCGTCCCTGGCTCTCTGCCTCCCTCCATCCCTCCTGTCGTCCCTCCCTCCCTCGTCCCGGTCTCTCTGCCTCCCTCCTTCCCTCCCTCGTCCCTGTCTCTCTGCCTCCCTCCCTCCCTCGTCCAGCCAGTCTCCCTTCCCCCCCCGCCGTCCCTGGCTCTCTGCCTCCCTCCTCCTCGTCCCTGGCTCTCTGCCTCCCTCCATCCCTCCGTCGTCCCTCCCTCCTCGTCCCGGTCTCTGCCTCCCTCCTTCCCTCCCTCGTCCTGTCTCTCTGCCTCCCTCCCTCCCTCGTCCCTGTCTCCCTCCCTCTCTCGTCCCTGGCTCTCTGCCTCTCTCCTCCCTCGTCCCGGTCCCTCTGCCTCCCTCCCTCCCTCGTCCCTGGCTCTCTGCCTCCCTCCCTCGTCCCTGGCTCTCTGCCTCCTTCCCTCCCTCCCCCCTCGTCCTGGCTCTCTGCCTCCCTCCCTCGTCCCTGGCTCTCTGCCTCCCTCCCCCCCTCCCTCGTCCCTGGCTCTCTGCCTCCCTCCCTCCCTCGTCCCTGGCTCTCTGCCTCCTTGTAGTACAGTGTGTGGAACAGGAGGGTGAGGGGAGGGGGAGGAGGAGGAGGGTGGAAAGACTTTAAGACAGTTTATTAGGAAACGTGTCTTTGTGTATGTCTGTAGTGTGTAGTGTTTGTTCTCGCCTTGGTCTACCATGTTGTTACATCTTATCCTCTCCTGGTTCAATCTAGGGGATACACCTTGGTTGTAGAGTGGAAACACATTGTCATGTCCTGGACTGGTTTAATACTGACCCAGACTAGACCTGGGATAGTGGGTTAGTTTAATATGACCCAGACTAGGCTTGAGGGGAGACATCTGCTTTCATCTTATCTCCATGATAGGCTTACAGGCTCCTAGAATGTCCCCTCCACCTCCTCCCCCTCTCTCTCCTCCTCTTCCTCCCTTTCTCTCTCTCTGCCATGCTCTGTCTGAGGGGTGAGAGAGGAAGACACACTGAGATAAGAGACAGAACATGGTGAGCACATGGCCCATCTGGCATCCCCTACTCCAGAGCAGAGCAGGGTGGAGGAGCAGAGCAGAGCAGGGTGGAGAGGAGAGCAGAGCAGGGTAGAGGAGCAGAGCAGAGCAGGTGAAGGAGCAGAGCAGGGTAGAGGAGCAGAGCAGAGCAGGGGTGGGCAGAGCAGAGCAGAGCAGGGTGGAGGAGCAGAGCAGGGTGGAGGAGCAGGGTGGGGAGAGAGCAGCAGAGTAGAGCAGGGTGGAGGAACAGAGCAGGGTAGAGGAGCAGAGCAGAGCAGGGTGGAGGGAGCAGAGCAGAGCAGGGTGAAGGGGAGCAGAGCAGAGCAGGGTGGAGGACAGAGCAGAGCAGGGTAGGCAGAGTAGAGCAGGAGGAGCAGAGCAGAGCAGGGTGGAGGAGAAGAGCAGAGCAGGGTGGGAGGGAGCAGAGCACGGTGGAGGAGTAGAGCAGAGCAGGGTGGAGGAGCAGAGCAGAGCAGGGTGGAGGAGCAGAGCAGAGCAGGGTGGAGGAGCAGAGCACGGTGGAGGAGCAGAGTAGAGCAGGGTGGAGGAGCAGAGCAGGGTAGAGGAGCAGAGCAGAGCAGGGTGGAGGAGCAGAGCAGAGCAGGGTGGAGGAGCAGAGCAGAGCAGGGTAGAGGAGCAGAGCAGAGCAGGGTGGAGGAGCAGAGCAGAGCAGGGTGGAGGAGCAGAGCAGAGCAGGGTGGAGGAGCAGAGCAGGGTGGAGGAGCAGAGCAGAGCAGGGTGGAGGAGCAGAGCAGAGCAGGGTGGAGGAGCAGAGCAGAGCAGGGTGGAGGAGCAGAGCAGAGCAGGGTAGAGGAGCAGAGCAGAGCAGGGTGGAGGAGCAGAGCAGAGCAGGGTGGAGGAGCAGAGCAGAGCAGGGTGGAGGAGCAGAGCACGGTGGAGGAGCAGAGCAGAGCAGGGTGGAGGAGCAGAG
>NW_027011532.1:0-23592 GCF_036934945.1 Oncorhynchus masou masou | reverse complement strand
CTGTGTTGTCATGTTGTGTTGCTACCATGCTGTGTTGCTACCGTGTTGTGTTGCTACCATGCTGTGTTGTTGTCTTAGGTCTCCCTTTATGTCGTGTTGTGGTGTCTCTCTTGTCATGATGTGTTGTTGTCTTAGGTCTCCCTTTATGTAGTGTTGTGGTGTCTCTCTTGTCATGATGTGTTGTTGTCTTAGGTCTCCCTTTATGTCGTGTTGTGGTGTCTCTCTTGTCATGATGTGTTGTTGTCTTAGGTCTCCTTTATGTAGTGTTGTGGTGTCTCTCTTGTCATGATGTGTTGTTGTCTTAGGTCTCCCTTTATGTAGTGTTGTGGTGTCTCTCTTGTCATGATGTGTTGTTGTCTTAGGTCTCCCTTATGTAGTGTTGTGGTGTCTCTCTTGTCATGATGTGTTGTTGTCTTAGGTCTCCCTTTATGTAGTGTTGTGGTGTCTCTCTTGTCATGATGTGTTGTTGTCTTAGGTCTCCCTTTATGTAGTGTTGTGGTGTCTCTCTTGTCATGATGTGTTGTTGTCTTAGGTCTCCCTTTATGTAGTGTTGTGGTGTCTCTCTTGTCATGATGTGTTGTTGTCTTAGGTCTCCTTTATGTAGTGTTGTGGTGTCTCTCTTGTCATGATGTGTTGTTGTCTTAGGTCTCCCTTTATGTAGTGTTGTGGTGTCTCTCTTGTCATGATGTGTTGTTGTCTTAGGTCTCCCTTTATGTAGTGTTGTGGTGTCTCTCTTGTCATGATGTGTTGTTGTCTTAGGTCTCCCTTTATGTAGTGTTGTGGTGTCTCTCTTGTCATGATGTGTTGTTGTCTTAGGTCTCCCTTTATGTAGTGTTGTGGTGTCTCTCTTGTCATGATGTGTTGTTGTCTTAGGTCTCCCTTTATGTAGTGTTGTGGTGTCTCTCTTGTCATGATGTGTTGTTGTCTTAGGTCTCCCTTTATGTAGTGTTGTGGTGTCTCTCTTGTCATGATGTGTTGTTGTCTTAGGTCTCCCTTTATGTAGTGTTGTGGTGTCTCTCTTGTCATGATGTGTTGTTGTCTTAGGTCTCCCTTTATGTAGTGTTGTGGTGTCTCTCTTGTCATGATGTGTTGTTGTCTTAGGTCTCCTTTATGTAGTGTTGTGGTGTCTCTCTTGTCATGATGTGTTGTTGTCTTAGGTCTCCCTTTATGTAGTGTTGTGGTGTCTCTCTTGTCATGATGTGTTGTTGTCTTAGGTCTCCCTTTATGTAGTGTTGTGGTGTCTCTCTTGTCATGATGTGTTGTTGTCTTAGGTCTCCCTTTATGTAGTGTTGTGGTGTCTCTCTTGTCATGATGTGTTGTTGTCTTAGGTCTCCCTTTATGTAGTGTTGTGGTGTCTCTCTTGTCATGATGTGTTGTTGTCTTAGGTCTCCCTTTATGTAGTGTTGTGGTGTCTCTCTTGTCATGATGTGTTGTTGTCTTAGGTCTCCCTTTATGTAGTGTTGTGGTGTCTCTCTTGTCATACTGTGTTGTTGTCTTAGGTCTCCCTTTATGTAGTGTTGTGGTGTCTCTTTGTCATGATGTGTTGTTGTCTTAGGTCTCCTTTATGTAGTGTTGTGGTGTCTCTCTTGTCATGATGTGTTGTTGTCTTAGGTCTCCCTTTATGTAGTGTTGTGGTGTCTCTCTTGTCATGATGTGTTGTTGTCTTAGGTCTCCCTTTATGTAGTGTTGTGGTGTCTCTCTTGTCATGATGTGTTTTGTCCTGTACTCCTTGGGAGGAGGCCCCTTTGCCTTTAGTCAGGGCTGTCATTGTAAATGAGAATTTGTTCTTAACTGACTAGCCTAGTTAAATAAAGGTTAAATAAATAAATAAAATAAAAATTATCTCATTAAATTAAATTGAAAAGGCAGCTGATTACCGCAGGTCAAGGTTGAAATTACTTCACAGGACTCCATGCATACAGTACAGTGCCTTCAGCAAGTACTTAGACTTTCAACACATTTCATTACATTACAGCCTTATTCTAAAAAGGATTCAATCGTTTTTCGCCTCATCAATCTACACACAAATACCCCATGAAGACAAAACTAAAAACATATTGTTTATTTTATTTAACTAGCCAAGTCAGTCAAGAACAAATTCTTATTTATCATAACGGCCCCACCCCCCCCCCGGCCAAACCCCACAGGACACCAGGGCCAATTGTGCGCCATCCTATGGGGACTCCCAATCACAGCCGGATGTGATACAGCCTGGATTCGAACCGGGGACTGTAGTAATACCTCTTGCACTGAGATACAGTGCGTTAGACCGCTGCGCCAGTCGAGAGAACTTTGTTGAATACTGAACAAACATAGAAATCCAACAATTTCAAAAATATTACTGAATTACAGCATACAGGGAAATCAGTGAATTTAAATATTTAACATGACTGGACAGGGGCGCAGCCATGGGTGGGCCTGGGAGGGCATAGGACCACCCACTGGGCAGCCAGGCCCGCCCACTGGGGAGCCAGGCCCAGCCACTGGGGTGCCAGGCCCACCCACTGGTGAGCCAGACCCAGCCACTGGGGAGCCAGGCCCAGCCACTGGGGAGCCAGACCCAGCCACTGGGGAGCCAGGCCCGCCCACTGGGGAGCCAGGCCCAACCACTGGGGAGCCAGGCCCAGCCACTGGGGAGTAAGACCCACCCACTGGGAAGCCAGGCCCACCCACTGGTGAGCCAGGTCCACCCACTGGTGAGCTAGACCCACCCACTGGTGAGCCAGGCCCAGCCACTGGGGAGCCAGACACAGCCACTGGGGAGCCAGGCCCACCCACTGGGGAGCCAGGCCAACCCACTGGGGAGCCCGGCCAACCCACTGGGGAGCCAGGCCAACCCACTGGGGAGCCAGGCCCAGCAACTGGGGAGCCAGGCCCAGCAACTGGGGAGCCAGACCCAGCCACTGGGGAGCCAGGCCCACCCACTGGGGAGTAAGACCCAGCAACTGGGGAGCCAGACCCAGCCACTGGGGAGCCAGGCCCACCCACTGGGGAATAAGACCCAGCCACTGGGGAGCCAGGCCCACCCACTAGGTAGCCAGACCCAGCCACTGGGGAGCCAGGCACAGCCACTGGGGAGAAAGGTCCACCCACTAGGTAGCCAGACCCAGACACTGGGGAGCCAGGCACAGCCACTGGGGAGCCAGGCCCACCCACTGGGAAACCAGGCCAACCCACTGGGGAGCCAGGCCCAGCCACTGGGGAGCTAGGCCCAGCCAATGGGGAGTCAGGCTAGCCTCAGGGGAGCCAGGCACAGCCACTGGGGAGCCAGGCACAGCCACAGGGGAGCCAGGCCCAGCCACTGGGGAGCCAGGCCCAGCCAATGGGGAGCCAGACCCAACCACAGGGGAGCCAGGCACAGCCAATCAGAATTTGTTTTCCTCCACAAAAAAGCCTTTATTACAGAAGTATGGTGGCTGGACTCAGACGATCCCGCAGGTAAAGGAGACGGATGTGGAGGTTCTGGGATGAACATGAAATTCTCTGGCAACAGCTCTGGTGGACATTCCTGCAGTCAGCATGCCAACTGCACACTCCCTGAAAACTTGAGACATCTATGGTATTGTATTGTGTGACAAACCTGCACATTTTAGAGTGGTCTTTTTCTGTCCCCAGCACAAGGTGCACCTGTGTAATGAGTATGCTGTTTAATCAGCTTCTTGGTACGCCACACCTGTCAGGTGGATGGATTATCTTGACAAAGAAGAAATGCTCACTGACAGGGATGTGAGAAATCATTTGAGAGAAATAACCTTTTTGTTCGTATATGGGAAATTGTCTGGGATCTTTTATTTCAGCTCATGAAACACGGGACCAACATTTTTTTTTTTACATGTTGTGTTTATATTTTTGTTGGGCGTATATTTATATTCCGGTCTCTGCTCGTTATGATATTTTTCTGGATAATGTGTGTATCGTGATAACATCTGCAAATCTGTGAACGCGACCAATAAACTTTGATTTGACACAAGAAAGAACAAAACCTGCGGATGAATTATACGGTATTTCTTCTACACAACCAGCATTTGATTCAAGGAAGGTCACACATCACTGGATAACATTTTCCTTTCAATCTAAGACAGACATACCGGTAGTAGCAACATTTGGGTGGGGAGAGTGTGAGAGAGGGAAAGAGAGAGGGAAAGAGAGAGGGAGAGAGAGAGAGAGAGACAGAGAGAGGGAAAGAGAGAGGGAAAGAGAGAGGGAAAGAGAGAGAGAGAGAGTGAGAGAGAGAGTGAGAGAACGACAGAGAGAGAGAAAGAGACAGAGAGACAGACAGAAAGAGAGAGAGATAGACAGAGAGAGACAGAGAGAGAGACAGAGACAGAGAGATAGAGAGAGATAGACAGAGAGAGAGAGAGAGTAGGGCTACATGTCTGTATCGTAGATCAGCAGTCCTCCATGTGTGTGTCCTTCATGTGTTCTGCATTACTCCAGCATTCCTAGAATCCTGCCCAACTTCTAACAGATACCAACCATATCAGATATACACACAGCAGAAATAAATAACAGATAGCCTCCATACCAGATATACACACAGCAGAAATAACAGCACACACGCACACGCACACACACACACACACACACACACACACACACACACACACACACACACACACTGCCTCGTGTCAGCATCCAATATGTGTGTGTGTGTGTGTGTGCGCGTGCGTGTGTGTGTGTGTGTGTGTGCGCGTGCGTGTGTGTGTGTGTGTGCGCATTCAGAGGTGAAAGATGGAAGCTATGAACGCTTTGATCATACAATTTACAGGCCACATTCTAGAATACCACACAAACGGAACGTTTATAACATGAGTGTGTTCTGTTTAGAAGGTAAATGTGATTGAGTGTGTTCTGTTTAGAAGGTAAATGTGATTGAGTGTGTTCTGTTTAGAAGGTAAATGTGATTGAGTGTGTTCTGTTTAGAAGGTAAATGTCATTGAGTGTGTTCTGTTTAGAAGGTAAATGTGATTGAGTGTGTTCTGTTTAGAAGGTAAATGTGATTGAGTGTGTTCTGTTTAGAAGGTAAATGTGATTGAGTGTGTTCTGTTTAGAAGGTAAATGTCATTGAGTGTGTTCTGTTTAGAAGGTAAATGTCATTGAGTGTGTTCGGTTTAGAAGGTAAATGTGATTGAGTATGTTCTGTTTAGAAGGTAAATGTCATTGAGTGTGTTCTGTTTAGAAGGTAAATGTGATTGAGTGTGTTCTAGAACGTGAATGTCATTGAGTGTGTTCTGTTTAGAAGGTAAATGTAATTGAGTGTGTTCTGTTTAGAAGGTAAATGTGATTGAGTGTGTTCTAGAACGTAAATGTCATTGAGTGTGTTCTGTTTAGAAGGTAGATGTCATTGAGTGTGTTCTGTTTAGAAGGTAAATGTCATTGAGTGTGTTCTGTTTAGAAGGTAAATGTCATTGAGTGTGTTCTGTTTAGAAGGTAAATGTGATTGAGTGTGTTCTGTTTAGAAGGTAAATGTCATTGAGTGTGTTCTGTTTAGAAGGTAAATGTGATTGAGTGTGTTCTGTTTAGAAGGTAAATGTCATTGAGTGTGTTCTGTTTAGAAGGTAAATGTCATTGAGTGTGTTCTGTTTAGAAGGTAAATGTAATTGAGTGTGTTCTGTTTAGAAGGTAAATGTCATTGAGTGTGTTCTGTTTAGAAGGTAAATGTAATTGAGTGTGTTCTGTTTAGAAGGTAAATGTGATTGAGTGTGTTCTGTTTAGAAGGTAAATGTCATTGAGTGTGTTCTGTTTAGAAGGTAAATGTGATTGAGTGTGTTCTGTTTTGAAGGTAGATGTGATTGAGTGTGTTCTGTTTAGAAGGTAAATGTGATTGAGTGTGTTCTGTTTAGAAGGTAAATGTGATTGAGTGTGTTCTGTTTAGAAGGTAAATGTGATTGAGTGTGTTCTGTTTAGAAGGTAAATGTGATTGAGTGTGTTCTGTTTAGAAGGTAAATGTGATTGAGTGTGTTCTGTTTAGAAGGTAAATGTGATTGTGTGTGTTCTGTTTAGAAGGTAAATGTGATTGAGTGTGTTCTAGAAGGTAAATGTGATTGTGTGTGTTCTGTTTAGAAGGTAAATGTGATTGAGTGTGTTCTGTTTAGAAGGTAAATGTGATTGAGTGTGTTGTGTTTAGAAGGTAAATGTGATTGAGTGTGTTCTGTTTAGAAGGTAAATGTGATTGAGTGTGTTCTGTTTAGAAGGTAAATGTGATTGAGTGTGTTCTGTTTAGAAGGTAAATGTGATTGAGTGTGTTCTGTTTAGAAGGTAAATGTGATTGAGTGTGTTCTGTTTAGAAGGTAAATGTGATTGAGTGTGTTCTAGAAGGTAAATGTAATTGAGTGTGTTCTGTTTAGAAGGTAAATGTGATTGAGTGTGTTCTGTTTAGAAGGTAAATGTGATTGAGTGTGTTCTGTTTAGAAGGTAAATGTGATTGAGTGTGTTCTGTTTAGAAGGTAAATGTGATTGAGTGTGTTCTGTTTAGAAGGTAAATGTGATTGAGTGTGTTCTGTTTAGAAGGTAAATGTGATTGAGTGTGTTCTGTTTAGAAGGTAAATGTGATTGAGTGTGTTCTGTTTTAGAAGGTAAATGTGATTGAGTGTGTTCTGTTTAGAAGGTAAATGTGATTGAGTGTGTTCTGTTTAGAAGGTAAATGTGATTGAGTATGTTCTGTTTAGAAGGTAAATGTGATTGAGTGTGTTCTGTTTAGAAAGTAAATGTGATTGAGTGTGTTCTGTTTAGAAGGTAAATGTGATTGAGTGTGTTCTGTTTAGAAGGTAAATGATTGAGTGTGTTCTGTTTAGAAGGTAAATGTGATTGAGTGTGTTCTGTTTAGAAGGTAAATGTGATTGAGTGTGTTCTAGAAGGTAAATGTAATTGAGTGTGTTCCGTTTCATGGGTAAATGTGATTGAGTGTGTTCTGTTTAGAAGGTAAATGTGATTGAGTGTGTTCTGTTTAGAAGGTAAATGTAATTGAGTGTTCTGTTTAGAAGGTAAATGTGATTGAGTGTGTTCCGTTTCAAGGTAAATGTGATTGAGTGTGTTCTGTTTAGAAGGTAAATGTGATTGAGTGTGTTCTGTTTAGAAGGTAAATGTGATTGAGTGTGTTCTGTTTTAGAAGGTAATGATTGAGTGTGTTGTTTAGAAGGTAAATGTGATTGAGTGTGTTCTGTTTAGAAGGTAAATGTGATTGAGTGTGTTCTGTTTAGAAGGTAAATGTGATTGAGTGTGTTCTGTTTAGAAGGTAAATGTGATTGAGTGTGTTCTGTTTAGAAGGTAAATGTGATTGAGTGTGTGTTCTGTTTTAGAAGGTAAATGTGATTGAGTGTGTTCTGTTTAGAAGGTAAATGTGATTGAGTGTGTTCTGTTTAGAAGGTAAATGTGATTGAGTGTGTTCTGTTTAGAAGGTAAATGTGATTGAGTGTGTTCTGTTTAGAAGGTAAATGTGATTGAGTGTGTTCTGTTTAGAAGGTAAATGTGATTGAGTATGTTCTGTTTAGAAGGTAAATGTGATTGAGTATGTTCTGTTTTAGAGTAAATGTGATTTGAGTGTGTTCTGTTTAGAAGGTAAATGTGATTGAGTGTGTTCTAGAAGGTAAATGTAATTGAGTGTGTTCTGTTTAGAAGGTAAATGTGATTGAGTGTGTTCTAGAAGGTAAATGTAATTGAGTGTGTTCTGTTTAGAAGGTAAATGTGATTGAGTGTGTTCTGTTTAGAAGGTAAATGTGATTGAGTGTGTTCTGTTTAGAAGGTAAATGTGATTGAGTGTGTTCTGTTTAGAAGGTAAATGTGATTGAGTGTGTTCTAGAAGGAAAATGTGATTGAGTGTGTTCTGTTTAGAAGGTAAACGTGATTGAGTGTGTTCTAGAAGGTAAATGTGATTGAGTGTGTTCTGTTTAGAAGGTAAATGTCATTGAGTGTGTTCTGTTTAGAAGGTAAATGTGATTGAGTGTGTTCTAGAACGTAAATGTGATTGAGTGTGTTCTGTTTAGAAGGTAAATGTCATTGAGTGTGTTCTGTTTAGAAGGTAAATGTCATTGAGTGTGTTCTGTTTAGAAGGTAAATGTGATTGAGTGTGTTCTGTTTAGAAGGTAAATGTGATTGAGTGTGTTCTGTTTAGAAGGTAAATGTAATTGAGTGTGTTCTGTTTAGAAGGTAAATGTCATTGAGTGTGTTCTGTTTAGAAGGTAAATGTGATTGAGTGTGTTCTGTTTAGAAGGTAAACGTGATTGAGTGTGTTCTGTTTAGAAGGTAAACGTGATTGAGTGTGTTCTGTTTAGAAGGTAAATGTGATTGAGTGTGTTCTAGAAGGTAAATGTGATTGAGTGTGTTCTGTTTAGAAGGTAAATGTCATTGAGTGTGTTCTAGAAGGTAAATGTGATTGAGTGTGTTCTGTTTAGAAGGTAAATGCGATTGAGTGTGTTGTGTTTTTATGTGGTAAATGTCATTGAGTGTGTTCTAGAAGGTAAATGTGATTGAGTGTGTTCTGTTTAGAAGGTAAATGTGATTGAGTGTGTTCTGTTTAGAAGGTAAATGTCATTGAGTGTGTTCTGTTTAGAAGGTAAACGTGATTGAGTGTGTTCTGTTTAGAAGGTAAATGTCATTGAGTGTGTTCTAGAAGGTAAATGTGATTGAGTGTGTTCTGTTTAGAAGGTAAATGCGATTGAGTGTGTTGTGTTTTTATGTGGTAAATGTCATTGAGTGTGTTCTGTTTAGAAGGTAAATGTCATTGAGTGGTATGAAGTTAGAACACCTGGCATTCTGACTAGAACACATCAGGTTTTCCAAGTTCTAAATGGTAAAAAGAGACAAATGCACGTTTTAGGAAATCTAAAAGAAGCACACTAAAACACTGTGGCCGGAAACATATAACTTAAATTGAATAAACCCGAACGTAAATATACAATCTGCCTAACGTAGACATCTAATATCATCTCCCTGACAAACTGTCAAAAATATGAAGCATCCACTCAACGAGACATACAGTCTGTCATCTCAGTTACAATCTAATGTTGTTTTACTATCCTTGAGGGGATCAAAAAATGTATTCCCATTCAACATCCTGTTTTCCCTAAACACGAACCCTAACCTTAACCTAAACCCTAACCTTAAACATAACCTAAACCCTAACCTTAAACATAACCTTAACCCTAACCTGAAACCTAACATTAACCCTAAACCTAAACAGAACCCTAAACCTAATCTTAACCCTAACCTTAAACCTAACACAAACCTTAACCCTAATCTTAATCCTAACCTTAAACCTAACCGTAACCCTAGCCTTAAACATAACCTTAACCTTAAACATAACCTTAACGCTAAACCTAACCTTAACCCTAACCTTAAACATAACCTTAACCCTAACCTTAAACCTAACACGAACCCTAACCTTAAACATAACCTTAACGCTAAACCTAACCTTAACCCTAACCTTAAACCTAACATTAACCCTAAACCTAACCTGAACCCTAAACCTAATCTTAACCCTAGCCTTAAACATAACCTTAAACCTAACCTGAACCCTAAACCTAACCTGAACCCTAAACCTAACCTGAACCCTAAACCTAACCTGAACCCTAAACCACAACCTAAACCTAAACTAACCTGAACCCTAAACCTAACATTAACCCTAAAACCTAACCTAGACCTAAACCTAACATTAACCTAAACCTAACCTGAACCCTAAACCTAACCTGAACCCTAAACCTAACCTGAACCCTAAACCTAACATTAACCCTAAACCTAACCTGAACCCTAAACCTAACCTGAACCCTAAACCTAACCTGAACCCTAAACCTAACATTAACCCTAAACCTAACATTAACCCTAAACCTAACATTAACCCTAAACCTAACCTGAACCCTAAACCTAACCTGAACCCTAAACCTAACCTGAACCCTAAACCTAACATTAACCCTAAACCTAACCTGAACCCTAAACCTAACATTAACCCTAAACCTAACCTGAACCCTAAACCTAACATTAACCCTAAACCTAACCTGAACCCTAAACCTAACATTAACCCTAAACCTAACATTAACCCCAACCTTTAATTTTCCCTGCCTGAATTTTCCTTGTAAAACCAAACACACACACCCCCACTCTCTCTAAGCAGAACCTGATGTGTGTGTTGGGGCTTGGCCGGGTCTCAGGTTACACACAGGAAGGCTGAGAGAGCTGAGAACAATAACAAAGTGTTTTGTCTGGAGCCCAGAGCAGGTTGGGATCTGCTGTGTCTAATGTCACTGAGGTACACCAGCACATTGTGATGCATTAAGACGGAGCTCCACATTCACTTCCGGGTTAAAAAAAAACCACACGTTTAAATTCAATCACTTTTGACAGCATTCCTTTAGATTTGAACTGAACCTTCCAAACATGTTTGTGGTCAGACCCTACCATGCGCCATCCAAAATCAGCATAATTAAATGGTATCAATCTCAACCATTCATCTTTTCCACTGATGAAGACGTACAGTGGGGAGAACAAGTATTTGATACACTGCTGATTTTGCAGGTTTTCCTACTTACAAAGCATGTAGAGGTCTGTCATTTTTATCATAGGTACACTTCAACTGTGAGAGACGGAATCTAAAAAAAAATCCAGAAAATCACTTTGTATGATTTTTAAGTAATTAATGTGCATGTTATTGCATGACATAAGTATTTGATCACCTACCAACCAGTAAGAATTCCAGCTCTCACAGACCGGTTAGTTTTTCTTTAAGAAGCCCTCCTGTTCTCCACTCATTACCTGTATTAACTGCACCTGTTTGAACTCGTTACCTGTATAAAAGACACCGGTCCACACTCAATCAAACAGACTCCAACCTTTCCACAATGGCCAAGACCAGAGAGCTGTGTAAAGGACATCAGGGATAAAATTGTAGACCTGCACCTGGGATGGGCTACAGGACAATAGGCAAGCAGATTGGTGAGAAGGCAACAACTGTTGGCGCAATTATTAGAGAATGGAAGAAGTTCAAGATGATGGTCAATCACCCTCGTCTGGGGCTCCATGCAAGATGTCACCTCGTGGGGCATCAATGATCATGAGGAAGGTGAGGAATCAGCCCTGAACTACACGGCAGGACCTGGTCAATGACCTGAAGAGAGCTGGGACCACAGTCTCAAAGAAAACCTTTAACACACTACACCGTCATGGATTAAAATCCTGCAGCGCACGCAAGGTCCCCCTGCTCCAGCCAGCGCATGTCCAGGCCCGTCTGAGGTTTCCCAGTGACCATCTGGATGATCCAGAGGAGGAATGGGAGAAGGTCATGTGGTCTGATGAGACAAAAATAGAGCTTTTTGGTCTAAACTCCACTCGCCGTGTTTTGGAGGAAGAAGAAGGATGAGTACAACCCCAAGAACACCATCCCAACCGTGAAGCATGGAGGTGGAAACATCATTCTTTGGGGATGCTTTTCTGCAAAGGGGACAGGACGACTGCACCATATTGAGGGGGAGGATGGATGGGGCCATGTATCGCGAGATCTTGGCCAACAACCTCCTTCCCTCAGTAAGAGCATTGAAGATGGGCCGTGGCTGGGTCTTCCAGCATGACAACGACCGAAACACACAGCCAGGGCAACTAAGGAGTGGCTCCGTAAGAAGCATCTCAAGGTCCTGGAGTGGCCTAGCCAGTCTCCAGACCTGAACCCAATAGAAAATCTTTGGAGGGAGCTGAAAGTCCTTATTGCCCAGCGACAGCCCCAAACCTGAAGGATCTGGAGAAGGTCTGTGTGGAGGAGTGGGCCAAAATCCCTGCTGCAGTGTGTGCAAACCTGGTCAAGAACTACAGGAAACGTATGATCTCTGTAATTGCCAACAAAGGTTTCTGTACCAAATATTAAGTTCTGCTTTTCTGATGTATCAAATACTTATGTCATGCAATAAAATGCTAATTAATTACTTAAAAATCATACAATGTGATTTTCTAGATTCTGTCTCTCACAGTTGAAGTGTACCTATGATAAAAATTACAGACCTCTACATGCTTTGTAAGTAGGAAAACCTGCAAAATCGGCAGTGTATCAAATACTTGTTCTCCCCACTATAGATGTCTCATGGTGGGGGGGGGTCATCTTTTACAGTGATGAAGACATAGACGTCTCATGGTGGGGGGGTCATCTTTTACAGTGATGAAGACAGACGTCTCATGGTGGGGGGTCCATCTTTTACAGTGATGAAGACATAGATGTCTCATGGTGGGGGGGGTCATCTTTTACAGTGATGAAGACATAGATGCTTCATGGTGGGGGGGTCATCTTTAACAGTGATGAAGACACAGATGTCTCATGGTGGGGGGGTCATCTTTTACAGTGATGAAGACATAGATGTCTCATGGTGGGGGTCATCTTTTACAGTGATGAAGACATAGATGTTTCATGGTGGGGGGGTCATCTTTTACAGTGATGAAGACATAGATGTCTCATGTTGGGGGGGGTCATCTTTTACAGTGATGAAGACATAGATGTCTCATGTTGGGGGGGTCATCTTTTACAGTGATGAAGACCAGTCATCCAGCCAGTCAGTCAGCCAGCCAGTCGGTCAGCCAGTCAGTCAGTCAGCCAGCCAGTCAGTCAGCCAGTCAGTCAGTCAGCCATCCAGCCAGTCAGTCAGTCAGTCAGTCAGCCAGCCGGACAGTCAGCAAGCCAGCCAGTCAGTCAGCCAGTCGGTCAGCTAGTCAGCCAGTCAGTCAGCCAGCCAGTCAGTCAGCCAGCCAGTCAGCCAGTCGGTCAGGTAGTCAGCCAGTCAGTCAGTCAGCCAGTCAACCAGCCAGTCAGTCAGTCAGTCAGTCAGCCGGCCAGTCAGCCAGCCAGTCAGCAAGCCAGCCAGTCAGCCAGTCAGTCAGCCAGTCAGTCTGCCAGTCAGTCAGTCAGTCAGCCGGCCAGTCAGCCAGCCAGTCAGCAAGCCAGCAAGCCAGCCAGTCAGCCAGTCAGTCAGTCTGCCAGTCAGCCAGTCAGTCAGTCAGTCAGTCAGTCAGCCAGTCTGCCAGTAAGCCAGTCAGTCAGTCAGCCAGTCAGTCAGTCAGTCAGTCAGCCGGCCAGTCAGCAAGCCAGCCAGTCAGCCAGTCAGCCAGTCAGCCAGTCAGTCAGTCAGCCAGTCAGTCAGTCAGTCAGTCAGCCAGTCTGCCAGTCAGCCAGTCAGCCAGTCTGCCAGTCAGTCAGCCAGTCGGTCAGCTAGTCAGCCAGTCAGTCAGTCAGCCAGTCAGCCAGTCAGCCAGTCAGCCAGTCTGCCAGTCAGCCAGTCAGTCAGCCAGTCAGTCAGCCAGCCGGCCAGTCAGCCAGTCAGTCAGTCAGCCAGCCAGTCAGTCAGCCAGCCAGCCAGCCAGTCATCCAGTGATTGAAATCATATGTAAGTAGCCTTCCAGAAGCAGGCGTGTGGGGTGGTAGACAGCATGTGGAGTTAAACTGTAGAATGAACAGCCTCTGTTGCACTGCTATCTGGGATTAGGGCTGTGGTATGCAGGGCAGATCTGGGGGCCTAGATTAAGGCACAGGCACAGGCACACACACACACACACACAAGAGAATGAAAACATAGACATACACACACACGGTATAAAGACCAGGCCTTCAGCCCTCTACTTTCCATGTGTCAGTCTACTACTGTATCAGAGTGTGTCTGCCAACCATCTCTAACAGAGAAGAGGAAACATCCACGGTTACCCTCCTCTCCCATCCTGTCTGAGTGTACTGTCTGTGTATATGTGTGTATACTGTCTGTGTGTGTAAACGGTACGTTCTGTGTGTGTACTGTCTGTGTGTGTATACTGTCTGTGTGTGTGTGTACTGTCTGTCTGAGTGTACTGTCTGTGTATATGTGTGTATACTGTCTGTGTGTGTAAACGGTACGTTCTGTGTGTATACTGTCTGTGTGTGTATACTGTCTGTGTACGTGTGTGTACGTTCTTAGTGTGTACTGTCTGTGTGTATACTGTCTGTGTGTGTATACTGTCTGTGTGTGTAAACGGTACGTTCTGTGTGTATACTGTCTGTGTGTGTATACTGTCTGTGTACGTGTGTGTACGTTCTTAGTGTGTACTGTCTGTGTGTGTATACTGTCTGTGTGTGTGTACTGTTTGTGTACGTGTGTGTACGGTCTGTGTGTGTACTGTGTGTGTGTACTGTCTGTGTGTGTGTGTGTGTGTGTACTGTCTGTGTGTGTGTACTGTCTGTGTATGTGTGTGTATACTGTATGTGTGTGTATATTGTATGTGTGTGTACTGTCTGTGTGTGTATACTGTCTGTGTGTGTGTAATGTCTGTGTGTGTGTGTATATTGTCTGTGTGTGTATATTGTCTGTGTGTGTGTACCGTATGTGTGTGTGTACTGTATGTGTATACTGTCTGTGTATGTGTGTGTATACTGTCTGTGTGTGTGTGTCTGTCATGTCTGTGTGTGTGTGTGTACTGTCTGTGTGTGTATACTGTCTGTGTGTGTATATTGTATGTGTGTGTACTGTATGTGTGTGTACTGTCTGTGTGTGTGTATATTGTCTGTGTTTGTGTACTGTATGTGTGTGTGTGTACTGTCTGTGTGTGTGTGTGTGTGTGTATATTGTCTGTGTGCGTATACTGTCTGTGTGTGTATATTGTATGTGTGTGTACTGTCTGTATGTGTATACTGTCTGTGTGTGTATACTGTCTGTGTGTGTGTGTGTGTATACTGTCTGTATGTACTGTCTGTGTATGTGTGTGTATACTGTCTGTGTGTGTACTGTCTGTGTGTGTGTGTATGTGTGTATACTGTGTGTGTGTATACTGTCTGTGTGTGTACTGTCTGTGGGTGTATACTGTCTGTGTGTGTGTGTGTGTATACTGTCTGTATGTACTGTCTGTGTATGTGTGTGTATACTGTCTGTATGTGTACTGTCTGTGTGTGTGTGTATGTGTGTATAATGTGTGTGTGTATAATGTGTGTGTGTATACTGTCTGTGTGTGTACTGTCTGTGGGTGTATACTGTCTGTGTGTGTATACTGTGTGTGTGTGTGTGTGTATACTGTCTGTGTGTACTGTCTGTGTGTGTGTACTGTCTGTGTGTGTGTGTGTGTACTGTCTGTGTGTGTAAACTGTCTGTGTGTGTGTGTGTGTGTGTGTGTGTGTGTGTGTGTGTGTGTGTGTGTGTGTGTGTGTGTGTGTGTGTGTGTGTGTGTGTGTGTGTGTACTGTCTGTGTGTGTACTGCCTGTGTATGTGTATGTACGGTCTGTGTGTGTACTGTCTGTGTGTGTATACTGTGTGTGTGTGTGTGTGTGTGTATTGTCTGTGTGTGTGTATACTGTCTGTGTGTGTGTGTAATGTCTGTGTGTGTGTGTGTATACTGTCTGTGTGTGTGTATACTGTGTGTGTGTGTATACTGTGTGTGTCTATACTGTCAGTGTGTGTTTGTGTACACGTACAGTGTAGGTGTGTGTGTGTTTGTGTACACGTACAGTGTAGGTGTGTGTGTGTGTATATGTATTATTTAGGTGTGTGTGTGTTTTTGTGTACATGTACAGTTTAGGTGTGTGTGTTTGTGTGTGTGTGTATACATACTAATTAGGTGTGTGTGTGTGTGTGTGTGTACGTACCATTTAGGTGTGTGTGTGTGTTTGTGTACAAATACAGTGTAGGTGTGTGTGTGTGTACATGAATTATTTAGGTGTGTGTGTGTCTTTGTGTACACGTACTGTTTAGGTGTGTGTGTGTGTGTGTGCGTGTGTGTGTGCGTGCGTGCACTAGAAGCTGGATGTCAGAAGGTGAATTCACCAATTTTGTAAGTCGCTCTGGATAAGAGCGTCTGCTAAATGACTTAAATGTAAATGTAAGCATACTGCATCCCTACCTGGAAGCCTTGTATTTAGGCCAGGTACTCTAGTTGCTGTGAGGGCTGGACAGAGCTCTTCCCTTCAGGCCTATGTTCTCCCCAGACCTCCCCTCTCCTGACCCGTTCATCAACAGCTCCCTCGCCATGGCTGCCGTGGCAACTGCAGGGGGGCTTTACAACAGAAACGGATTAACAGGTAGAAAACGATCTCAGAAACACAGTGAACAATAATACATATCGTTCAGACACAAAGATATTATACATTCTGCCAGTGGGGAACTAACCCAGCTCAGTTCTCCTCTAGATGTTTGGGTATCTGGTAGACATGGGGAACTAACCCAGCTCAGTTCTCCTCTAGATGTTTAGGTATCTGGTAGACATGGGGAACTAACCCAGCTCAGTTCTCCTCTAGATGTTTAGGTATCTGGTAGACATGGTGAACTAACCCAGCTCAGTTCTCCTCTAGATGTTTAGGTATCTGGTAGACATGGGGAACTAACCCAGCTCAGTTCTCCTCTAGATGTTTAGGTATCTGGTAGACATGGGGAACTAACCCCAACTCTGTTCTCCTCTAGATGTTTAGGTATCTGGTAGACATGGTGAACTAACCCAGCTCAGTTCTCCTCTAGATGTTTAGGTATCTGGTAGACATGGTGAACTAACCCCAACTCTGTTCTCCTCTAGATGTGTAGGTATCTGGTAGACATGGGGAACTAACCCAGCTCAGTTCTCCTCTAGATGTTTAGGTATCTGGTAGACATGGGGAACTAACCCAGCTCAGTTCTCCTCTAGATGTTTAGGTATCTGGTAGACATGGTGTACTAACCCAGCTCAGTTCTCCTCTAGATGTTTAGGTATCTGGTAGACATGGTGAACTAACCCAGCTCAGTTCTCCTCTAGATGTTTAGGTATCTGGTAGACATGGTGTACTAACCCAGCTCAGTTCTCCTCTAGATGTTTAGGTATCTGGTAGACATGGGGAACTAACCCAGCTCAGTTCTCCTCTAGATGTTTAGGTATCTGGTAGACATGGGGAACTAACCCCAACTCTGTTCTCCTCTAGATGTTTAGGTATCTGGTAGACATGGTGAACTAACCCAGCTCAGTTCTCCTCTAGATGTTTAGGTATCTGGTAGACATGGTGAACTAACCCAGCTCAGTTCTCCTCTAGATGTTTAGGTATCTGGTAGACATGGGGAACTAACCCAGCTCAGTTCTCCTCTAAATGTTTAGGTATCTGATAGACATGGTGAACTAACCCAGCTCAGTTCTCCTCTAGATGTTTAGGTATCTGGTAGACATGGGGAACTAACCCAGCTCAGTTCTCCTCTAGATGTTTAGGTATCTGGTAGACATGGGGAACTAACCCCAACTCTGTTCTCCTCTAGATGTTTAGGTATCTGGTAGACATGGTGAACTAACCCAGCTCAGTTCTCCTCTAGATGTTTAGGTATCTGGTAGACATGGTGAACTAACCCCAGCTCAGCCCTCCTTACCTGTAGTAGGGGGTGTGTCCCGGGGACAGAGGGACGACCAGGGGGTCAGATAGTTTGGGGGTTAGGTAGTTAACGGGGGCCCCCTGTTTCCTGCTCGCCTCCATCTCTTGATAGACGTCCGGGGAGAGGTGGAGTAGACCCTTCTGGGCTGGAAGAGGAGAGGAGGAGGAAGAGGAAGGAGAAGAGGAGGGGAAGGGGAGGAGGAAAGGGGAAGGAGGAGGAAAGGGGAGGGGGGGACAATGGGAGGAGGAGAGAAAGAGGGGCGTTAGTGTGTATGAGAGAGTGAGAGAGATAGATTGTGAGAGAAAGGGTACACATCTGTGTGTGTGTGAGTGTAGATGTGTGTTGGCCCTTCCTCTGAGGACAGTCTCATGTTTCAACTCTGAGGACAGTCTCATGTTTCAACTCTGACAGTTTCATGTTTCAACTCTGAGGACAGTTTCATGTTTCAACTCTGAGGACAGTTTCATGTTTCAACTCTGA
The DNA here is from genome assembly GCF_036934945.1 of Oncorhynchus masou masou. Lineage (NCBI taxonomy): Eukaryota > Metazoa > Chordata > Actinopteri > Salmoniformes > Salmonidae > Oncorhynchus > Oncorhynchus masou. The sequence goes on along the minus strand of NW_027011532.1, from coordinate 5,812 downwards.
GGACAGTCTCATGTTTCAACTCTGAGGACAGTTTCATGTTTCAACTCTGAGGACAGTTTCATGTTTCAACTCTGAGGACAGTTTCATGTTTCAACTCTGAGGACAGTTTCATGTTTCAACTCTGAGGACAGTTTCATGTTTCAACTCTGAGGACAGTTTCATGTTTCAACTCTGAGGACAGTTTCATGTTTCAACTCTGACAGTTTCATGTTTCAACTCTGACAGTTTCATGTTTCAACTCTGAGGACAGTTTCATGTTTCAACTCTGACAGTTTCATGTTTCAACTCTGAGGACAGTTTCATGTTTCAACTCTGAGGACAGTTTCATGTTTCAACTCTGACAGTTTCATGTTTCAACTCTGAGGACAGTTTCATGTTTCAACTCTGACAGTTTCATGTTTCAACTCTGAGGACAGTTTCATGTTTCAACTCTGACAGTTTCATGTTTCAACTCTGAGGACAGTTTCATGTTTCAACTCTGACAGTTTCATGTTTCAACTCTGACAGTTTCATGTTTCAACTCTGACAGTTTCATGTTTCAACTCTGACAGTTTCATGTTTCAACTCTGACAGTTTCATGTTTCAACTCTGACAGTTTCATGTTTCAACTCTGACAGTTTCATGTTTCAACTCTGAGGACAGTTTCATGTTTCAACTCTGACAGTTTCATGTTTCAACTCTGAGGACAGTTTCATGTTTCAACTCTGACAGTTTCATGTTTCAACTCTGACAGTTTCATGTTTCAACTCTGACAGTTTCATGTTTCAACTCTGACAGTTTCATGTTTCAACTCTGAGGACAGTTTCATGTTTCAACTCTGAGGACAGTTTCATGTTTCAACTCTGACAGTTTCATGTTTCAACTCTGAGAACAGTTTCATGTTTCAACTCTGAGGACAGTTTCATGTTTCAACTCTGACAGTTTCATGTTTCAACTCTGACAGTTTCATGTTTCAACTCTGACAGTTTCATGTTTCAACTCTGAGGACAGATTCATGTTGTCTGGAAGATCCTGCTCTATACAGGCCTTGTGAAGGGAAACACAGTGTCCAGCACGCTCGTACGCAAGCACACGCACACACACCAAAACCACTGTTAACAGCCTGCCAGTTGTAATCGTATTGAGAAAAGACTGATAGCAAGATATACATGTATCATCTGTGTGGCACGACAGTCAGAACCAGAGAAGGTAAAAACCCAGAGAGAGATCTGAGACAGAAAGACAACTCCCTTCACCTTCCTTAGTAGGACACAACTCTACACAGACTACAACACCGCTGATCTCTACACAGACTACAACACAGCTGATCTCTACACAGACTACAACACAGCTGATCTCTACACAGACTACAACACCGCTGATCTCTACACAGACTACAACACCGCTGATCTCTACACAGACTACAACACCGCTGATCTCTACACAGACTACAACACCGCTGATCTCTACACAGACTACAACACCGCTGATCTCTACACAGACTACAACACCGCTGATCTATACACAGACTACAACACAGCTGATCTCTGCACAGACTACAACACAGCTAATCTCTGACAGACTACAGATGCTACAACACAGCTAATCTCTGACAGACTACAGACAGCTAGTCTCTGACAGACTACAGACAACTAATCTCTGACATACTACAGATAGCTAATCTCTGACAGACTACAGACAGTTAATCTCTAAAAGACTACAGATAGCTAATCTCTGACAGACTACAGATAGCTAATCTCTGACAGACTACAGACAGTTAATCTCTAAAAGACTACAGATAGCTAATCTCTGACAGACTATAGACAGTTAATCTCTGAGACTACAGATAGCTAATCTCTGACAGACTACATATGCTACAACACAGCTAGTCTCTGACAGACTACAGACAGTTAATCTCTGAAAGACTACAGATGCTACAACACAGCTAATCTCTGACAGACTACAGATAGCTAATCTCTGACAGACTACAGACAGTTAATCTCTGAAAGACTACAGATAGCTAATACCTGACATACTACAGATAGTTAATCTCTGACAGACTACAGATGCTACAACACAGCTAATCTCTGACAGACTACAGATAGTTAATCTCTGACAGACTACAGATGCTACAACACAGCTAGTCTCTGACAGACTACAGATAGTTAATCTCTGACAGACTACAGATGCTACAACACAACTAGTCTCTGACAGACTACAGACTGCTAGTCTCTGACAGACTACAGATAGTTAATCTCTGATAGACTACAGATGCTACAACACAGCTAATCTCTGACAGACTACAGACAGTTAAACTCTGATAGACTACAGATGCTACAACACAGCTAATCTCTGACAGACTACAGATAGCTAATCTCTGACAGACTACAGACAGTTAATCTCGGAAAGACTACAGATGGCTAATATCTGACATACTACAGATAGTTAATCTCTGACAGACTACAGATGCTACAACACAGCTAATCTCTGACAGACTACAGAGAGCTAGTCTCTGACAGACTACAGATAGTTAATCTCTGACAGACTACAGATGCTACAACACAACTAGTCTCTGACAGACTACAGATAGTTAATCTCTGACAGACTACAGATGCTACAACACAGCTAGTCTCTGACAGACTACAGATAGTTAATCTCTGACAGAATACAGATGCTACAACACAGCTAGTCCCTGACAGACTACAGACTGCTAGTCTCTGACAGACTACAGATAGCTAATCTCTGACAGACTACAGACAGTTAATCTCTGAAAGACTACAGATAGCTAATCTCTGACAGACTACAGACAGTTAATCTCTACAGACTACAGACAGTTAATCTCTGAAAGACTACAGATAGCTAATCTCTGACAGACTACAGACAGTTAATCTCTGATAGACTACAGATGCTACAACACAGCTAATCTCTGACAGACTACAGATAGCTAATCTCTGACAGACTACAGACAGTTAATCTCTGAAAGACTACAGATAGCTAATTTTCTGACATACTACAGATAGTTAATGTTTGACAGACTACAGATGCTACAACACAGCTAATCTCTGACAGACTACAGAGAGCTAGTCTCTGACAGACTACAGATAGTTAATCTCTGACAGACTACAGATGCTACAACACAACTAGTCTCTGACAGACTACAGATAGTTAATCTCTGACAGACTACAGATGCTACAACACAGCTAGTCTCTGACAGACTACAGATAGTTAATCTCTGACAGACTACAGATGCTACAACACAACTAGTCTCTGACAGACTACAGAGTGCTAGTCTCTGACAGACTACAGTTAGTTAATCTCTGACAGACTACAGATGCTACAACACAGCTAGTCTCTGACAGACTACAGATAGTTAATCTCTGACAGACTACAGATGCTACAACACAGCTAGTCTCTGACAGACTACAGATAGTTAATCTCTGACAGACTACAGATGCTACAACACAGCTAGTCTCTGACAGACTACAGATAGTTAATCTCTGACAGACTACAGATGCTACAACACAACTAGTCTCTGACAGACTACAGACTGCTAGTCTCTGACAGACTACAGATAGTTAATCTCTGATAGACTACAGATGCTACAACACAGCTAATCTCTGACAGACTACAGACAGTTAAACTCTGATAGACTACAGATGCTACAACACAGCTAATCTCTGACAGACTACAGATAGCTAATCTCTGACAGACTACAGACAGTTAATCTCTGAAAGACTACAGATGGCTAATATCTGACATACTACAGATAGTTAATCTCTGACAGACTACAGATGCTACAACACAGCTAATCTCTGACAGACTACAGAGAGCTAGTCTCTGACAGACTACAGATAGTTAATCTCTGACAGACTACAGATGCTACAACACAACTAGTCTCTGACAGACTACAGATAGTTAATCTCTGACAGACTACAGATGCTACAACACAGCTAGTCTCTGACAGACTACAGATAGTTAATCTCTGACAGAATACAGATGCTACAACACAGCTAGTCCCTGACAGACTACAGATAGTTAATCTCTGACAGACTACAGATGCTACAACACAACTAGTCTCTGACAGACTACAGACAGCTAGTCTCTGACAGACTACAGACAACTAATCTCTGACATACTACAGATAGCTCATCTCTGACAGACTACAGACAGTTAATCTCTAAAAGACTACAGATAGCTAATCTCTGACGGATACAGATAGCTAATCTCTGACAGACTACAGACAGTTAATCTCTAAAAGACTACAGATAGCTAATCTCTGACAGACTATAGACAGTTAATCTCTGAGACTACAGATAGCTAATCTCTGACAGACTACATATGCTACAACACAGCTAGTCTCTGACAGACTACAGACAGTTAATCTCTGAAAGACTACAGATGCTACAACACAGCTAATCTCTGACAGACTACAGACAGTTAAACTCTGATAGACTACAGATGCTACAACACAGCTAATCTCTGACAGACTACAGATAGCTAATCTCTGACAGACTACAGACAGTTAATCTCTGAAAGACTACAGATAGCTAATATCTGACATACTACAGATAGTTAATCTCTGACAGACTACAGATGCTACAACACAGCTAATCTCTGACAGACTACAGATAGTTAATCTCTGACAGACTACAGATGCTACAACACAGCTAGTCTCTGACAGACTACAGATAGTTAATCTCTGACAGACTACAGATGCTACAACACAACTAGTCTCTGACAGACTACAGACTGCTAGTCTCTGACAGACTACAGATAGTTAATCTCTGATAGACTACAGATGCTACAACACAGCTAATCTCTGACAGACTACAGACAGTTAAACTCTGATAGACTACAGATGCTACAACACAGCTAATCTCTGACAGACTACAGATAGCTAATCTCTGACAGACTACAGACAGTTAATCTCTGAAAGACTACAGATGGCTAATATCTGACATACTACAGATAGTTAATCTCTGACAGACTACAGATGCTACAACACAGCTAATCTCTGACAGACTACAGAGAGCTAGTCTCTGACAGACTACAGATAGTTAATCTCTGACAGACTACAGATGCTACAACACAACTAGTCTCTGACAGACTACAGATAGTTAATCTCTGACAGACTACAGATGCTACAACACAGCTAGTCTCTGACAGACTACAGATAGTTAATCTCTGACAGAATACAGATGCTACAACACAGCTAGTCCCTGACAGACTACAGACTGCTAGTCTCTGACAGACTACAGATAGCTAATCTCTGACAGACTACAGACAGTTAATCTCTGAAAGACTACAGATAGCTAATCTCTGACAGACTACAGACAGTTCATCTCTACAGACTACAGACAGTTAATCTCTGAAAGACTACAGATAGCTAATCTCTGACAGACTACAGACAGTTAATCTCTGATAGACTACAGATGCTACAACACAGCTAATCTCTGACAGACTACAGATAGCTAATCTCTGACAGACTACAGACAGTTAATCTCTGAAAGACTACAGATAGCTAATATCTGACATACTACAGATAGTTAATCTCTGACAGACTACAGATGCTACAACACAACTAGTCTCTGACAGACTACAGATAGTTAATCTCTGACAGACTACAGATGCTACAACACAGCTAGTCTCTGACAGACTACAGATAGTTAATCTCTGACAGACTACAGATGCTACAACACAACTAGTCTCTGACAGACTACAGAGTGCTAGTCTCTGACAGACTACAGTTAGTTAATCTCTGACAGACTACAGATGCTACAACACAGCTAGTCTCTGACAGACTACATATAGTTAATCTCTGACAGACTACAGA
>NW_027011531.1:0-23600 GCF_036934945.1 Oncorhynchus masou masou | reverse complement strand
CTCTGAAACTATACACAACCAATATAACAATCCCTGCCTCTCTCTCAAACTATACAAAACCCATATAACACCCTCTGCCTTTCTCCTTAAATATACACAACCAATCTAACACCCCCTGCCTCTCTATAAAACTATACACAACCAATCTAACACCCCCTGCCTCTCTCTGAAACTACACACAACCAATCTAACACCCCCTGGCTCTCTCTGAAACTACACACAACCAATATAACACCCCTCACCTCTCTCTTATTCAATACACAATGATTCTAACACCCCCTGCCTCTCTCTGAAACTATACACAAACAATCTAACACCCCCTGCCTCTCTGTGAAACTATACACAACCAATCTAACACCCCCTGGCTCTCTCTGAAACTATACACAACCAATATAACAATCCCTGCCTCTCTCTGAAACTATACACAACTAATCTAACAACCTCTGCCTCTCTCTTAAACTATTCACAACCAATCTAACACCGCCTGCTTCTCACTGAAACTATACACAACCAATGTTACACACCAAACCCCACTCGCATCTCACACCCCCTGCCTCTCTCTGAAACTATACACAACCCATATAACACCCTCTGCCCTCTCTGAAACTATACACAACCAATCTAACACCCCTGCCTCTCTCTGAAACTATACACAAACAATCTAACACCCCTGCCTCTCTCTGAAACTATACACAACCAATCTAACACCCCCTGCCTCTCTCTGAAACTATACATATCCAATCTAACAATCCTGCTTGTGTCTAAAACTATACACAATCAATATACCACCCTCTGCTCTCTCTGAAAATATACACAACCAATCTAACACCCCTGGCTCTCTCTGAAACTATACACAGCCAATCTAACAATCCCTGCCTCTCTCTGAAACTATACACAACCAATCTAACACCCCCTGGCTCTCTCTGAAACTATACACAGCCAATCTAGCAATCCATGCCTCTCTCTGAAACTATACACAAACAATCTAACGCCACCTGCATCTCTCTGAAACTATACACAACTAATCTAAAAACCCCTGCCTCTCTCTGAAGATATACACAACAAATGTAACACCCCCTGCCTGTCTCCGAAACATTACACAACCAATCTAACACCCCCTGCATCTCACTGAAACTGTACACAACCAATGTTACACCCCAAACCCCACTCACATCTCACACCCCCTGCCTCTCTCTGAAACTATACACAACCCATATAACACCCTCTGCCTCTCTCTGAAACTATACACAACCCATATAACACCCCTCGCCTCTCTCTCATTCTATACACAACCAATATAACACCCCTCGCCTCTCTCTCATTCTATACACAACCAATGTTACACCCTCGCCTCTCTCTGAAACTATACACAATCAATATAACACCCTCGCCTCTCTCTGAAACTAAACACAACCAATCTAACACCCCCTGGCACTCTGAAACTATACACAACCAATCTAACACCCCTCACCTCTCTCTCATTCTATACACAATGAATCTAACACCCCCTGCCTCTCTCTTATTCAATACAAAATGATTCTAACACCCCATGCCTCTCTCTGAAACTATACACAACCAATCTAACACCCCCTGGCTCTCTCTGAAACTATACACAGCCAATCTAACAATCCCTGCCTCTCTCTGAAACTATACACAACCAATCTAACACCCCCTGGCTCTCTCTGAAACTATACACAGCCAATCTAGCAATCCATGCCTCTCTCTGAAACTAAACACAACCAATCTAACACCCACTGGTACTCTCTGAAACTATACACAACCAATCGAACACCCCTCGCCTCTCTCTCATTCTATACACAATGAATCTAACACCCCTGCCTCTCTCTGAAACTATACAAAACCAATATAACAATCCCTGCCTCTCTCTGAAACTAAACACAACCAATGTTACACCCCACACCCCAAACACATCTAAAACCCCTGCCTCTCTCTCAAACTATACAAAACCCATATAACACCCTCTGCCTTTCTCCTTAAATATACACAACCAATCTAACACCCACTGCCTCTCTCTAAAACTATGCACAACCAATCCAACACCCCTGCCTCTCTCTAAAACTATGCACAACCAATGTAACACCCCCTGCCTCTCTCTGACACTATACACAACCAATCTAACACCGCCTGCATCTCTCTGAAACTATACACAACCAATGTTACACACCAAACCCCACTCACATCTCACACCCCCTGCCTCTCTCTGAAACTATACACAACCAATCTAACACCCCCTGCCTCTCTCTGAAACTATACACAAACAATCTAACACCCCCTGCCTCTCTCTGAAACTATACACAAACAATCTAACACCCCTGCCTCTCTCTGAAACTATACACAACCAATCTAACACCCCTGCCTCTCTCTGAAACTATACATATCCAATCTAACAATCCCTGCTTGTGTCTAAAACTATACACAATCAATATAACACACTCTGCCTCTCTCTTAAACTATACACAACCCATATACCACCCTCTGCCTCTCTCTGAAACTATACACAACCAATCTAACACCCCCTGCCTCTCTCTGACACTATACACAAACAATCTAACGCCCCCTGCATCTCTCTGAAACTATACACAACTAATCTAAAAACCCCTGCCTCTCTCTGAAGCTATACACAACAAATGTAACACCCCTGCATCTCTCTGAAACGATACACAACCAATATAACAATCCCTGCTTCTCTGAAATTATACAAAACCAATCTAACACCCCCTGCCTCTCTCTTAAACTATTCACAACCAATCTAACACTCCTGCCTCTCTGAAACTATACACAACCAATATAACAATCCCTGATTCTCACTGAAACTGTACACAACCAATGTTACACCCCAAACCCCACTCACATCTCACACCCCCTGCCTCTCTCTGAAACTATACACAACCCATATAACACCCTCTGCCTCTCTCTGAAACTATAAACAACCCATATAACACCCCTCGCCTCTCTCTCATTCTATACACAACCAATATAACACCCCCTGGCACTCTGAAACTATACACAACCAATCTAACACCCCTCACCTCTCTCTCATTCTATACACAATGAATCTAACACCCCCTGCCTCTCTCTTATTCAATACAAAATGATTCTAACACCCCCTGCCTCTCTCTGAAACTATACACAACCAATCTAACACCCCCTGGCTCTCTCTGAAACTATACACAGCCAATCTAACAATCCCTGCCTCTCTCTGAAACTATACACAACCAATCTAACACCCCCTGGCTCTCTCTGAAACTATACACAGCCAATCTAGCAATCCACCCCTCTCTCTGAAACTAAACACAACCAATCTAACAACAACTGGTACTCTCTGAAACTATACACAACCAATCGAACACCCCTCGCCTCTCTCTCATTCTATACACAATGAATCTAACACCCCCTGCCTCTCTCTGAAACTATACAAAACCAATATAACAATCCCTGCCTCTCTCTGAAACTAAACACAACCAATGTTACACCCCACACCCCAAACACATCTAAAACCCCTGCCTCTCTCTCAAACTATACAAAACCCATATAACACCCTCTGCCTTTCTCCTTAAATATACACAACCAATCTAACACCCACTGCCTCTCTCTAAAACTATACACAACCAATCCAACACCCCCTGCCTCTCTCTAAAACTATGCACAACCAATGTAACACCCCCTGCCTCTCTCTGACACTATACACAACCAATCTAACACCGCCTGCATCTCTCTGAAACTATACACAACCAATGTTACACACCAAACCCCACTCACATCTCACACCCCCTGCCTCTCTCTGAAACTATACACAACCAATCTAACACCCCCTGCCTCTCTCTGAAACTATACACAAACAATCTAACACCCCCTGCCTCTCTCTGAAACTATACACAAACAATCTAACACCCCTGCCTCTCTCTGAAACTATACACAACCAATCTAACACCCCTGCCTCTCTCTGAAACTATACATATCCAATCTAACAATCCCTGCTTGTGTCTAAAACTATACACAATCAATATAACACACTCTGCCTCTCTCTTAAACTATACACAACCCATATACCACCCTCTGCCTCTCTCTGAAACTATACACAACCAATCTAACACCCCCTGCCTCTCTCTGACACTATACACAAACAATCTAACGCCCCCTGCATCTCTCTGAAACTATACACAACTAATCTAAAAACCCCTGCCTCTCTCTGAAGCTATACACAACAAATGTAACACCCCCTGCATCTCTCTGAAACGATACACAACCAATATAACAATCCCTGCTTCTCTGAAATTATACAAAACCAATCTAACACCCCCTGCCTCTCTCTTAAACTATTCACAACCAATCTAACACTCCTGCCTCTCTGAAACTATACACAACCAATATAACAATCCCTGATTCTCACTGAAACTGTACACAACCAATGTTACACCCCAAACCCCACTCACATCTCACACCCCCTGCCTCTCTCTGAAACTATACACAACCCATATAACACCCTCTGCCTCTCTCTGAAACTATACACAACCAATCTAACACCCCCTGCCTCTCTCTGAAACTATACACAACCAATCTAACACCCCCTGCCTCTCTCTGAAACTATACATATCCAATCTAACAATACCTGCTTGTGTCTAAAACTATACACAATCAATATAACACACTCTGCCTCTCTCTTAAACTATACACAACCCATATACCACCCTCTGCCTCTCTCTGAAAATATACACAACCAATCTAACACCCCCAGCCTCTCTCTGAAACTATACACAAACAATCTAACGCCACCTGCATCTCTCTGAAACTATACACAACTAATCTAAAAACCCCTGCCTCTCTCTGAAGATATACACAACAAATGTAACACCCCCTGCCTGTCTCCGAAACATTACACAACCAATCTAACACCCCTGCATCTCACTGAAACTGTACACAACCAATGTTACACCCCAAACCCCACTCACATCTCACACCCCCTGCCTCTCTCTGAAACTATACACAACCCATATAACACCCTCTGCCTCTCTCTGAAACTATACACAACCCATATAACACCCCTCGCCTCTCTCTCATTCTATACACAACCAATATAACACCCCTCGCCTCTCTCTCATTCTATACACAACCAATGTTACACCCCTCGCCTCTCTCTGAAACTATACACAATCAATATAACACCCCTCGCCTCTCTCTGAAACTAAACACAACCAATCTAACACCCCCTGGCACTCTGAAACTATACACAACCAATCTAACACCCCTCACCTCTCTCTCATTCTATACACAATGAATCTAACACCCCCTGCCTCTCTCTTATTCAATACAAAATGATTCTAACACCCCCTGCCTCTCTCTGAAACTATACACAGCCAATCTAACAATCCCTGCCTCTCTCTGAAACTATACACAACCAATCTAACACCCCCTGGCTCTCTCTGAAACTATACACAGCCAATCTAGCAATCCATGCCTCTCTCTGAAACTAAACACAACCAATCTAACACCCACTGGTACTCTCTGAAACTATACACAACCAATCGAACACCCTCGCCTCTCTCTCATTCTATACACAATGAATCTAACACCCCCTGCCTCTCTCTGAAACTATACAAAACCAATATAACAATCCCTGCCTCTCTCTGAAACTAAACACAACCAATGTTACACCCCACACCCCAAACACATCTAAAACCCCTGCCTCTCTCTCAAACTATACAAAATCCATATAACACCCTCTGCCTTTCTCCTTAAATATACACAACCAATCTAACACCCACTGCCTCTCTCTAAAACTATACACAACCAATCCAACACCCCCTGCCTCTCTCTAAAACTATGCACAACCAATGTAACACCCCCTGCCTCTCTCTGACACTATACACAACCAATCTAACACCCCCTGCCTCTCTCTGAAACTATACACAACCAATCTAACACCCCCTGGCTCTCTCTGAAACTATACACAGCCAATCTAACAATCCCTGCCTCTCTCTGAAACTATACACAACCAATATAACAATCCCTGCCTCTCTCTCAAACTATACAAAACCCATATAACACCCTCTGCCTTTCTCCTTAAATATACACAACCAATCTAACACCCCCTGCCTCTCTATAAAACTATACACAACCAATCTAACACCCCCTGCCTCTCTCTGAAACTACACACAACCAATCTAACACCCCCTGGATCTCTCTGAAACTATACACAACCAATATAACACCCCTCACCTCTCTCTTATTCAATACACAATGATTCTAACACCCCCTGCCTCTCTCTGAAACTATACACAAACAATCTAACACCCCTGCCTCTCTCTGAAACTATACACAACCAATCTAACACCCCCTGGCTCTCTCTGAAACTATACACAACCAATATAACAATCCCTGCCTCTCTCTGAAACTATACACAACTAATCTAACACCCCCTGCCTCTCTCTGAAACTATACACAAACAATCTAACACCCCCTGCCTCTCTCTGAAACTATACACAACCAATCTAACACCCCCTGCCTCTCTCTGAAACTATACATATCCAATCTAACAATACCTGCTTGTGTCTAAAACTATACACAATCAATATACCACCCTCTGCCTCTCTCTGAAAATATACACAACCAATCTAACACCCCCTGGCTCTCTCTGAAACTATACACAGCCAATCTAACAATCCCTGCCTCTCTCTGAAACTATACACAACCAATCTAACACCCCCTGGCTCTCTCTGAAACTATACACAGCCAATCTAGCAATCCATGCCTCTGAAACTATACACAAACAATCTAACGCCACCTGCATCTCTGAAACTATACACAACTAATCTAAAAACCCTGCCTCTCTCTGAAGATATACACAACAAATGTAACACCCCCTGCCTGTCTCCGAAACATTACACAACCAATCTAACACCCCCTGCATCTCACTGAAACTGTACACAACCAATGTTACACCCCAAACCCCACTCACATCTCACACCCCCTGCCTCTCTCTGAAACTATACACAACCCATATAACACCCTCTGCCTCTCTCTGAAACTATACACAACCCATATAACACCCCCTCGCCTCTCTCTCATTCTATACACAACCAATATAACACCCCTTGGCCTCCTCTCTCATTCTATACAATAACCAATGTTACACCCGCCTCTCTCTGAAACTATACACAATCAATATAACACCCCTCGCCTCTCTCTGAAACTAAACACAACCAATCTAACACCCCCCAGGCACTCTGAAACTATACACAACCAATCTAACACCCCCTCACCTCTCTCATTCTATACACAATGAATCTAACACCCCCTGCCTCTCTTATTCAATACAAAATGATTCTAACACCCCTGCCTGAAACTATACTCTAACACCCCCCTGGCTCTCTGAAACTATACACAGCCAATCTAACAATCCCTGCCTCCTCTCTGAAACTATACACAACCAATCTAACACCCCTGGCTCTCTCTGGAAACTATACACAGCCAATCTAGCAATCCATGCCTCTCTCTGAAACTAAACACAACCAATCTAACACCCACTGGTACTCTCTGAAACTATACACAACCAATCGAACACCCCCTCGCCTCTCTCTCATTCTATACACAATGAATCTAACACCCCCTGCCTCTCTCTGAAACTATACAAAACCAATATAACAATCCCTGCCTCTCTCTGAAACTAAACACAACCAATGTTACACCCCACACCCCAAACACATCTACAACCCCTGCCTCTCTCTCAAACTATACAAAACCCATATAACACCCTCTGCCTTTCTCCTTAAATATACACAACCAATCTAACACCCACTGCCTCTCTCTAAAACTATACACAACCAATCCAACACCCCTGCCTCTCTCTAAAACTATGCACAACCAATGTAACACCCCCTGCCTCTCTCTGACACTATACACAACCAATCTAACACCGCCTGCATCTCTCTGAAACTATACACAACCAATGTTACACACCAAACCCCACTCGCATCTCACACCCCCTGCCTCTCTCTGAAACTATACACAACCAATCTAACACCCCCTGCCTCTCTCTGAAACTATACACAAACAATCTAACACCCCCTGCCTCACTCTGAAACTATACACAAACAATCTAACACCCCTGCCTCTCTCTGAAACTATACACAACCAATCTAACACCCCCTGCCTCTCTCTGAAACTATACATATCCAATCTAACAATCCCTGCTTGTGTCTAAAACTATACACAATCAATATAACACACTCTGCCTCTCTCTTAAACTATACACAACCCATATACCACCCTCTGCCTCTGAAACTATACACAACCAATCTAACACCCCCTGCCTCTCTCTGACACTATACACAAACAATCTAACGCCCCCTGCATCTCTCTGAAACTATACACAACTAATCTAAAAACCCCTGCCTCTCTCTGAAGCTATACACAACAAATGTAACACCCCTGCATCTCTCTCTGAAACGATACACAACCAATATAACAATCCCTGCTTCTCTGAAATTATACAAAACCAATCTAACACCCCTGCCTCTCTCTTAAACTATTCACAACCAATCTAACACTCCTGCCTCTCTGAAACTATACACAACCAATATAACAATCCCTGATTCTCACTGAAACTGTACACAACCAATGTTACACCCCAAACCCCACTCACATCTCACACCCCCTGCCTCTCTGAAACTATACACAACCCATATAACACCCTCTGCCTCTCTCTGAAACTATAAACAACCCATATAACACCCTCGCCTCTCTCTCATTCTATACACAACCAATATAACACCCTCTTCCTCTCTCTCATTCTATACACAACCAATGTTACACCCCTCGCCTCTCTCTGAAACTATACACAATCAATATAACACCCCCTCGCCTCTCTCTGAAACTAAACACAACCAATCTAACACCCCAGGCACTCTGAAACTATACACAACCAATCTAACACCCCTCACCTCTCTCTCATTCTATACACAATGAATCTAACACCCCCCTCTCTCTTATTCAATACAAAATGATTCTAACACCCCTGCCTCTCTCTGAAACTATACACAACCAATCTACACCCCCTGGCTCTCTCTGAAACTATACACAGCCAATCTAACAATCCCTGCCTCTCTCTGAAACTATACACAACCAATCTAACACCCCTGGCTCTCTCTGAAACTATACACAGCCAATCTAGCAATCCATGCCTCTCTGAAACTAAACACAACCAATCTAACACCCACTGGTACTCTCTGAAACTATACACAACCAATCGAACACCCCTCGCCTCTCTCTCATTCTATACACAATGAATCTAACACCCCCTGCCTCTCTGAAACTATACAAAACCAATATAACAATCCCTGCCTCTCTCTGAAACTAAACACAACCAATGTTACACCCCACACCCCAAACACATCTACAACCCCTGCCTCTCTCTCAAACTATACAAAACCCATATAACACCCTCTGCCTTTCTCCTTAAATATACACAACCAATCTAACACCCACTGCCTCTCTCTAAAACTATACACAACCAATCCAACACCCCCTGCCTCTCTCTAAAACTATGCACAACCAATGTAACACCCCCTGCCTCTCTCTGACACTATACACAACCAATCTAACACCGCCTGCATCTCTCTGAAACTATACACAACCAATGTTACACACCAAACCCCACTCGCATCTCACACCCCCTGCCTCTCTCTGAAACTATACACAACCAATCTAACACCCCCTGCCTCTCTCTGAAACTATACACAAACAATCTAACACCCCCTGCCTCACTCTGAAACTATACACAAACAATCTAACACCCCTGCCTCTCTGAAACTATACACAACCAATCTAACACCCCCTGCCTCTCTCTGAAACTATACATATCCAATCTAACAATCCCTGCTTGTGTCTAAAACTATACACAATCAATATAACACACTCTGCCTCTCTCTTAAACTATACACAACCCATATACCACCCTCTGCCTCTCTCTGAAACTATACACAACCAATCTAACACCCCTGCCTCTCTCTGACACTATACACAAACAATCTAACGCCCCCTGCATCTCTCTGAAACTATACACAACTAATCTAAAAACCCCTGCCTCTCTGAAGCTATACACAACAAATGTAACACCCCCTGCATCTCTCTGAAACGATACACAACCAATATAACAATCCCTGCTTCTCTGAAATTATACAAAACCAATCTAACACCCCTGCCTCTCTCTTAAACTATTCACAACCAATCTAACACTCCTGCCTCTCTGAAACTATACACAACCAATATAACAATCCCTGATTCTCACTGAAACTGTACACAACCAATGTTACACCCCAAACCCCACTCACATCTCACACCCCCTGCCTCTCTCTGAAACTATACACAACCCATATAACACCCTCTGCCTCTCTCTGAAACTATAAACAACCCATATAACACCCCCGCCTCTCTCTCATTCTATACACAACCAATATAACACCCTCCCTCGCCTCTCTCATTCTATACACAACCAATGTTACACCCTCGCCTCTCTCTGAAACTATACACAATCAATATAACACCCCTCGCCTCTCTCTGAAACTAAACACAACCAATCTAACACCCCCAGGCACTCTGAAACTATACACAACCAATCTAACACCCTCACCTCTCTCTCATTCTATACACAATGAATCTAACACCCCCTGCCTCTCTCTTATTCAATACAAAATGATTCTAACACCCCCTGCCTCTCTCTGAAACTATACACAACCAATCTAACACCCCCTGGCTCTCTCTGAAACTATACACAGCCAATCTAGCAATCCATGCCTCTCTGAAACTAAACACAACCAATCTAACACCCACTGGTACTCTCTGAAACTATACACAACCAATCGAACACCTCGCCTCTCTCTCATTCTATACACAATGAATCTAACACCCCCTGCCTCTCTCTGAAACTATACAAAACCAATATAACAATCCCTGCCTCTCTCTGAAACTAAACACAACCAATGTTACACCCCACACCCCAAACACATCTAAAACCCCTGCCTCTCTCTCAAACTATACAAAACCCATATAACACCCTCTGCCTTTCTCCTTAAATATACACAACCAATCTAACAACCACTGCCTCTCTCTAAAACTATACACAACCAATCCAACACCCCCTGCCTCTCTCTAAAACTATGCACAACCAATGTAACACCCCCTGCCTCTCTCTGACACTATACACAACCAATCTAACACCGCCTGCATCTCTCTGAAACTATACACAACCAATGTTACACACCAAACCCCACTCATCTCACACCCCTGCCTCTCTCTGAAACTATACACAACCAATCTAACACCCCCCTGCCTCTCTCTGAAACTATACACAAACAATCTAACACCCCTGCCTCTCTCTGAAACTATACACAAACAATCTAACACCCCTGCCTCTCTCTGAAACTATACACAACCAATCTAACACCCCTGCCTCTCTCTGAAACTATACATATCCAATCTAACAATCCCTGCTTGTGTCTAAAACTATACACAATCAATATAACACACTCTGCCTCTCTCTTAAACTATACACAACCCATATACCACCCTCTGCCTCTCTCTGAAACTATACACAACCAATCTAACACCCCTGCCTCTCTCTGACACTATACACAAACAATCTAACGCCCCCTGCATCTCTCTGAAACTATACACAACTAATCTAAAAACCCCTGCCTCTCTCTGAAGCTATACACAACAAATGTAACACCCCCTGCATCTCTCTGAAACGATACACAACCAATATAACAATCCCTGCTTCTCTGAAATTATACAAAACCAATCTAACACCCCTGCCTCTCTCTTAAACTATTCACAACCAATCTAACACTCCTGCCTCTCTGAAACTATACACAACCAATATAACAATCCCTGATTCTCACTGAAACTGTACACAACCAATGTTACACCCCAAACCCCACTCACATCTCACACCCCCTGCCTCTCTCTGAAACTATACACAACCCATATAACACCCTCTGCCTCTCTCTGAAACTATACACAACCAATCTAACACCCCTGCCTCTCTGAAACTATACATATCCAATGTAACAATATCTGCTTGTGTCTAAAACTATACACAATCAATATAACACACTCTGCCTCTCTCTTAAACTATACACAACCCATATACCACCCTCTGCCTCTCTCTGAAAATATACACAACCAATCTAACCCCCCTGCCTCTCTCTTAAACTATACACAACCCATATACCACCCTCTGCCTCTCTCTGAAAATATACACAACCAATCTAACACCCCCAGCCTCTCTCTGAAACTATACACAAACAATCTAACGCCACCTGCATCTCTCTGAAACTATACACAACTAATCTAAAAACCCCTGCCTCTCTCTGAAGATATACACAACAAATGTAACACCCCCTGCCTGTCTCCGAAACATTACACAACCAATCTAACACCCCCTGCATCTCACTGAAACTGTACACAACCAATGTTACACCCCAAACCCCACTCACATCTCACACCCCCTGCCTCTCTGAAACTATACACAACCCATATAACACCCTCTGCCTCTCTCTGAAACTATACACAACCCATATAACACCCCTCGCCTCTCTTATTCTATACACAACCAATATAACACCCTCGCCTCTCTCTCATTCTATACACAACCAATGTTACACCCTCGCCTCTCTCTGAAACTATACACAATCAATATAACACCCTCGCCTCTCTCTGAAACTAAACACAACCAATCTAACACCCCCTGGCACTCTGAAACTATACACAACCAATCTAACACCCCTCACCTCTCTCTCATTCTATACACAATGAATCTAACACCCCCTGCCTCTTATTCAATACAAAATGATTCTAACACCCCTGCCTCTCTCTGAAACTATACACAGCCAATCTAACAATCCCTGCCTCTCTCTGAAACTATACACAGCCAATCTAGCAATCCATGCCTCTCTCTGAAACTAAACACAACCAATCGAACACCCACTGGTACTCTCTGAAACTATACACAACCAATCGAACACCCCTCGCCTCTCTCTCATTCTATACACAATGAATCTAACACCCCCTGCCTCTCTCTGAAACTATACAAAACCAATAGAACAATCCCTGCCTCTCTCTGAAACTAAACACAACCAATGTTACACCCCACACCCCAAACACATCTAAAACCCCTGCCTCTCTCTCAAACTATACAAAACCCATATAACACCCTCTGCCTTTCTCCTTAAATATACACAACCAATCTAACACCCACTGCCTCTCTCTAAAACTATACACAACCAATCCAACACCCCCTGCCTCTCTCTAAAACTATGCACAACCAATGTAACACCCCTGCCTCTCTCTGACACTATACACAACCAATCTAACACCGCCTGCATCTCTCTGAAACTATACACAACCAATGTTACACAAAACCCACTCACATCTCACACCCCCTGCCTCTCTCTGAAAATATACTCA
This sequence comes from Oncorhynchus masou masou, assembly GCF_036934945.1. Classification (NCBI taxonomy): domain Eukaryota; kingdom Metazoa; phylum Chordata; class Actinopteri; order Salmoniformes; family Salmonidae; genus Oncorhynchus; species Oncorhynchus masou. The sequence goes on along the minus strand of NW_027011531.1, from coordinate 10,115 downwards.
ACCAATCTAACACCCCCTGCCTCTCTCTGAAACTATACACAAACAATCTAACACCCCCTGCCTCTCTCTGAAACTATACACAACAAATGTAACACCCCCTGCATCTCTCTGAAACGATACACAACCAATATAACAATCCCTGCTTCTCTGAAATTATACAAAACCAATCTAACACCCCCTGCCTCTCTCTTAAACTATTCACAACCAATCTAACACTCCTGCCTCTCTGAAACTATACACAACCAATATAACAATCCCTGATTATCACTGAAACTGTACACAACCAATGTTACACCCCAAACCCACTCATCTCACACCCCCTGCCTCTCTCTGAAACTATACACAACCCATATAACACCCTCTGCCTCTCTCTGAAACTATACACAACCCATGTAACACCCCTCGCATCTCTCTCATTCTATACACAACCAATGTAACACCCCTCGCCTCTCTCTGAAACTATACAAAACCAATCTAACAATCCCTGCCTCTCTCTGAAACTATACACAACCAATCTAACACCCCCTGCCTCTCTCTGAAACTATACAATACCAATCTAACAATCACTGCCTCTCTCTGAAACTAAACACAACCAATCTAACACCCCCTGGCACTCTCTGAAACTATACACAACCAATCTAACACCCCCTGCCTCTCTCTGAAACTATACACAACCAATCTAAAAACAATTCCTCTCTCGGAAAGATCAGGCAGGTGGAGGAGGGGTCCCCGGCAGAAGGAGGAGGGATCAGACAGAAGGAGGAGGGATCAGGCAGGTGGAGGAGGTATCAGACGGGAGGAGGAGGGGGTCAGGCAGGTGGAGGAGGGATCAGGCGGGAGGAGGAGGGGTCAGGCGGAGGAGTTGAGAGGAGCGGGAGGAGGAAGGTTCAGGAGGGAGGAGGGGGGTCAGGGGCGAGGAGGATGGGCCAGGCGGAAGGAGGCGGGATCAGGCGGGGACACTGTAGCAAATGAGAGGGCAGATACATAGGTGAACAACAGGCACAACTCCGACATCTATAAACACATAGGTGTTTAAAACCTGTTTGGGGTAGGGGGCAGTATTTTCACTTCCGGATGAAAAGTGTCCAAAGTAAACTGCCTGCTACTCAGGCCCAGAAACTAGATTGATATATTTGGATAGAAAACACTCTAACATTTCTACAACTGTTAAAATAATGTCTGTGAGTATAACAGAACTTTTTTGGCAGGCGAAACCCCAAGGGCAAACCATCCAGGAAAATGTATTTTTGAGGTGACTCTGTTGTCAATTGATTTTCTATGGGAACCGAGATTTCTGTGGCACTTGGTTGCAGTTCCCATTGCTTCCACTAGATATCAACAGTCTTTAGAGAAATTGAGAAGTACGGTTGTTCAGAAGCCTGGTGCTCTCTAATGTGTTGATGCGCGCGCTCCAGGTCACTCGCTTCACATAGTTTTTATCCGGTATTGAACACAGTTTATCCCATCTTAATTAAATTGATTATTTACGTCTTAAAATACCTAAAGTTGGATTAGGAAAGTTGTTTCAAATGTTTGGACAGCGTTTACTGGTAACTTATTAGATATTTTGTAGTCGTGCTGGTCGAGTTGAACAGGTGTTTTTTTGAGTCAAACGCGCCAAATAAATGAACATTTTAGAGATATAACGACACAATTAATCGAACAAAATAACCATTTGTGATGTTTATGGGACATATTGGAGTCCCAACAGAATAAGTTCTTCAAAGGTAAGGCATGAATTATATCGTTATTTCTGAGTTTTTGGCGGGTTGAAATCTGATTTTCACGCATGGTTTGCTTTCACCGTAAAGCCTTTTTGAAATCTGACACGGTGGCTAGATCAACAAGACGTTACGTTTTAATTTGGTGTATTTGGACTTGTGAATGTATGAAAGTTAAATATTTCTAATGTTGTCGAAACGTTCGTGTAGCGGAACCACCATACCAGGTTAGAAACGTGTGGTGTGTGAATGGTGGGAGAGCTCACAGTTCTCACCGCAATCAAACCAATGCAGGAAAACACCAAACAAGATATTTTTTTTAAAGGTTGCTTACAGATCAACATGCATTCATACATCACATGGGAAGTTTATTATTTATTTTTAATTTATTTTACTAGGCAAGTCAGTTAAGAACAAATTCACATTTTCAATGACGGCCTAGGAACAGTGGGTAAACTGCCCGTTCAGGGGCAGAACAGACAGATTTGTACCTTGTCTGGTCGGGGTTTGAACTTGCAACCTTCCGGTTACTAGTCCACCGCTCTAACCACAAGGCTACCCTGCCACCTCTACACTCTAACCACTAGGCTACCCTGCCACCTCTACACTCTAACCACTAGGCTACCTGCCACCTCTACACTCTATCCACTAGGCTACCCTGCCACCTCTACACTCTAACCACTAGGCTACCTGCCACTCTACACTCTAACCACTAGGCTACCTGCCACCCCTACCTCTAACCACTAGGCTACCTGCCACCTCTACACTCTAACCACTAGGGTACCTGCCACCTCTACACTCTAACCACTAGGCTACCTGCCACCTCAACACTCTAACCACTAGGCTACCTGCCACCTCTACACTCTAACCACTAGGCTACCTGCCGCCTCTACACTCTAACCACTAGGCTACCCTACCACCAATACCCTCTAACCACTAGGCTACCTGCCACCTCTACACTCTAACCACTGGCTGCCCTACCACCTCTACACTCTAACCACTAGGCTACCTGCCACCTCTACACTCTAACCACTTGGCTACCTGCCACCTCTACACTCTAACCACTAGGCTACCCTGCCACCTCTACACTCTAACCACTAGGATACCCTACCACCTCTTCACTCTAACCACTTGGCTACCTGCCATCTCTACACTCTAACCACTAGGCTACCCTACCACCTCTACACTCTAAACACTAGGCTACCTGCCACCTCTACACTCTAACCACTAGGCTACCCTACCACCTCTACACTCTAACCACTAGGCTACCCTACCACTTCTACCCTCTAACCACTAGGCTACCTGCCACTCTACACTCTAACCACTAGGCTACCTGCCACCTCGACACTCTAACCACTAGGCTACCTGCAACCTCTACACTCTATCCACTAGGCTACCCTGCCACCTCTACACTCTAAACACTAGGCTACCTGCCGCCTCTACACTCTAACCACTAGGCTACCCTACCACCTCTACCCTCTAACCACTAGGCTGCCTGCCACTCCACACTCTAACCACTAGGCTACCCTGCCGCCTCTACCCTCTAACCACTAGGCTACCTGCCACCTCTACACTCTAACCACTAGGCTACCTGCCACCTCTACACTCTAACCACTTGGCTACCTGCCACCTCTACACTCTAACCACTAGGCTACCCTGCCACCTCTACACTCTAACCACTAGGATGCCCTACCACCTCTTCCTCTAACCACTTGGCTACCTGCATCTCTACACTCTAACCACTAGGCTACCCTACCACCTCTACACTCTAAACACTAGGCTACCTGCCACCTCTACACTCTAACCACTAGGCTACCCCTACCACCTCTACACTCTAACCACTAGGCTACCCTACCACTTCTACCCTCTAACCACTAGGCTACCTGCCACTCTACACTCTAACCACTAGGCTACCTGCAACCTCTACACTCTATCCACTAGGCTACCCTGCCACCTCTACACTCTAAACACTAGGCTACCTGCCGCCTCTACACTCTAACCACTAGGCTACCCTACCACCTCTACCCTCTAACCACTAGGCTGCCTGCCCTCCACCTCTAACCACTAGGCTACCCTGCCGCCTCTGCCCTCTAACCACTAGGCTACCTGCCACTCTACACTCTAACCACTGGGCTACCTGCCACCTCGACACTCTAACCACTGGGCTACCTGCCACCTGCACTCTATCCACTAGGCTGCCCTGCCACCTCTACTCTCTAAAAGCTAAGGCTACCTGCCACCTCTACACTCTAACCACTAGGCTACCCTACCACCTCTACCCTCTAACCACTAGGCTGCCTGCCACTCCACACTCTAACCACTAGGCTACCCTGCCTCCTCTACACTCTAACCACTGGGCCACCTGCCACCTCTACCCTCTATACCACTAGGCTACCTACCACCTCACACTCTAACCACTAGGCTACCTGCCACCTCTACACTCAAACCACTAGGGTACCCTACCAGCTCTACACTCCTCCACTAGGCTACCTGCCACCTCTACACTCAAACCACTAGGGTACCCTACCAGCTCTACACTCTAACCACTAGGCTACCTGCCACCTCTACACTCTAACCACTAGGCTACCTGCCACCTCTGCCCTCTAACCACTAGGCTACCTACCACCTCTACACTCTAACCACTAGGCTACCTGCCACCTCTACTCTCTAACCACTAGGCTACCTACCACCTCTACACTCTAGCCACTAGGCTACCTGCCACCTCTACACTCTAACCACTAGGCTACCTGCCACCTCTACACTCAAACCACTAGGGTACCCTACCAGCTCTACACTCTAACCACTAGGCTACCACCTCTACTCTAACCACTAGACTGCCTGCCACCTCTGCACTCTAAACACTAAGTGCCCTACCACCTCTACACTCTAACCACTAGGCTACCTGCCACCTCTACACTCTAACCACTAGGCTACGTGTACCTCTACACTCTTTACCTCCCTATTCTTCTACATTTCACACACTGTACATAGATCTTTCTACTTTTCTTTCTATTGTGTTATTGACTGTTTGTTTACTCCATGTGTAACTCTGTGTTGTTGTTTGTGTCACACTGCTTTGCTATCTTGACCAGGTCGCAATTGTAAACGAGAACTTGTTCTCAACTGGCCTACCTGGTTAAATAAAGGAGTGAAATATATATATATATATATATATATATTTTTAAAATAAAACAGACACATGCATACAAACACACGTACATATGTACTATACACACACACACACACATGGATCTTGTACTGTAGATATGTGGTAGTAGAGCAGAGCCCTGAGGAAACACTTAAATGTGTTGTGAAATCTGTTGTGAACATTTTTGTAATGTTGGCAGCAGCTAATTAGGATCCCATAATAAATACAGATACATAAAGCCATTTTTGTTTCCCCCTCAAGGTCGGGTCCTCTTCTATCAGTACATTCAGTAACAAACCAGTGTGACTCGGGCAGGAGCTCACCAGAGCACCACCTCAACCGTAATGGGAATTTCCTGCACCGGCACCCAAAATCAAATCAAATCAAATGTATTTATATAGCCCTTCGTACATCAGCTGATATCTCAAGTGCTGTACAGAAACCCAGCCTACAACCTAAACAGCAAGCAATGCAGGTGTAGAAGCATGGTGGCTAAAAAACTTCCTAGAAAGGCCAAAACCTAAGAAGAAATCTAGAGAAGGAACCAGGCTATGTGGGGTGGCCAGTTCTCTTCTAGCTGTGCCGGGTGGAGATTATAAACCTAGAGAGGAACCAGGCTATGTGGGGTGGCCAGTCCTCTTCTGGCTGTGCCGGTGGAGATTATAAACCTAGAGAGGAACCAGGCTATGAGGGGTGGCCAGTCCTCTTCTGGCTGTGCCGGGTGGAGATTATAAACCTAGAGAGGAACCAGGCTATGAGGGGTGGCCAGTCCTCTTCTGGCTGTGCCGGGTAGAGAATATAAACCTAGAGAGGAACCATGCTAAGAGGGGTGGCCAGTCCTCTTTTTGGCTGTGCCGGGTGGAGATTATAAACCTAGAGAGGAACCAGGCTATGAGGGGTGGCCCCTCTTCTGGCTGTGCCGGGTGGAGATTATAAACCTAGAGAGGAACCAGGCTATGAGGGGTGGCCAGTCCTCTTCTGGCTGTGCCGGGTAGAGAATATAAACCTAGAGAGGAACCATGCTATGAGGGGTGGCAAGTCCTCTTTTGGCTGTGCCGGTGGAGATTATAAACCTAGAGAGAGAACCAGGCTATGAGGTGGCCAGTCCTCTTCTGGCTGTGCCGGGTGGAGATTATAAACCTAGAGAGGAACCAGGCTATGAGGTGGCCAGTCCTCTTCTGGCTGTGGCGGGTAGAGATTATAAACCTAGAGAGGAACCAGGCTATGAGGGGTGGCCAGTCCTCTTCTGGCTGTGCCGGGTGGAGATTATAAACCTAGAGAGGAACCAGGCTATGTGGGATGGCCAGTCCTCTTCTGGCTGTGCCGGGTGGAGATTATAAACCTAGAGAGGAACCAGGCTATGAGGGTGGAGATTATAAACCAGAGAGGAACAGGCTGAGGGGTGGAGATTATAAAACCCTAGAGAGGAACCAGGCTATGAGGGGTGGCCAGTCCTCTGGCTGTGCTGGGTGGAGATTATAAACGTATTACTGACGGCTATTCCAGTCCAAAGTCAAGGTACCAACCGAAACATCAGTACACCATCATCAGTACTTACATCAGTACTTACATCATCAGTACTTATCATCAGTACTTACATCATCAGTACTGACATCATCAGTACTTACATCATCAGTACTGACATCATCAGTACTGACATCATCAGTACTTACATCATCAGTACTTACATCATCAGTATTGACATCATCAGTACTGACATCATCAGTACTTACATCATCAGTACTGACATCATCAGTACCCCCGACATCATCAGTACTGACATCATCAGTGCTTACATCATCAGTACTGACATCATCAGTACCCATCATCAGTACTTACATCATCAGTACTTACATCATCAGTACACCATCATCAGTACTTACATAATCAGTACTTACATCATCAGTGCCCATCATCAGTACACCATCATCAGTACTTACATCATCAGTACTGACATCATCAGTACTTACATCATCAGTATTTACATCATCAGTACTGACATCATCAGTACTGACATCATCAGTGCCCATCATCAGTACTGACATCAGTACCCATCATCAGTACTTACATCATCAGGTACTTACATCATCAGTACACCATCATCAGTACTTACATCATCAGTACTTACATCATCAGTACTTACATCATCAGTACACCATCATCAGTACTTACATCATCAGTACTGACATCATCAGTACTTACATCATCAGTACTTACATCATCATACTTACATCATCAGTACTGACATCATCAGTACTGACATCATCAGTACTGACATCATCAGTACACCATCATCAGTACTTACATCACATCAGTACTTACATCATCAGTACTTACATCATCAGTACTTACATCATCAGTATTGACATCATCAGTACTGACATCATCAGTACTGACATCATCAGTACTGACATCATCAGTACTGACATCATCAGTACACCATCATCAGTACTTACATCATCAGTACCCATCATCAGTACTGACATCATCAGTACTGGCATCATCAGTACTGACATCATCAGTACACCATCATCAGTACTTACATCATCAGTACACCATCATCAGTACTTACATCATCAGTAATTACATCATCAGTACTTACATCATCAGTACTTACATCATCAGTACTGACATCATCAGTACTGACATCATCAGTACTTACATCATCAGTACTTACATCATCAGTACCCATCATCAGTACACCATCATCAGTACTTACATCATCAGTACTTACATCATCAGTACTGACATCATCAGTACTTACATCATCAGTACACCATCATCAGTACTTACATCATCAGTACACCATCATCAGTACTTACATCATCAGTACCCATCATCAGTAGTTACATCATCAGTATTACATCATCAGTACTGACATCATCAGTACTGACATCATCAGTACTTACATCATCAGTACACCATCATCAGTACTTACATCATCAGTACTTACATCATCAGTAGTTACATCATCAGTACTTACATCATCAGTACTTACATCATCAGTACATCAGTACACCATCATCAGTACTTACATCATCAGTACTTACATCATCAGTACTGACATCATCAGTACTTACATCATCAGTACTGACATCATCAGTACCTACATCATCAGTACACCATCATCAGTACTTACATCATCAGTGCTTATATCATCAGTGCTGACATCATCAGTACTGACATCATCAGTACTGACATCATCAGTACACCATCATCAGTACTTACATCATCAGTGCTGACATCATCATGATACTTTACATCATCAGTACTTACATCATCAGCATTTACATCATCAGTACTGACATCATCAGTACCCATCATCAGTACTTACATCATCAGTACTTACATCATCAGTACACAATCATCAGTACCCATCATCAGTACTTACATCATCAGTACTGACATCATCAGTACACCATCATCAGTACTTACATCATCAGTACACCATCATCAGTACTTACATCATCAGTACTGACATCATCAGTACTTACATCATCAGTACTTACATCACATCAGTACTTACATCATCAGTACTTACATCATCAGTACTGACATCATCAGTACCTGACATCATCAGTACACCATCATCAGCACTTATCATCAGTGCTTACATCATCAGTACTTACATCATCAGTACCGACATCATCAGTCAGTACTGACATCAAGTACCGACATCATCAGTACTGACATCATCAGTACTTACATCATCAGTACTGACATCATCAGTACTGACATCATCAGTACACCATCATCAGTACTTACATCATCAGTAGTTACATCATCAGTACTTACATCATCAGTACTGACATCATCAGTACTGACATCATCAGTACTTACATCAGTACATCAGTACACTTCTATTCCATCAAATAAGCCTCAGGTAGCAAATTTACATTCCAGCCGTTACCATGAGCCATCTTCCCCTCACCAGCCTCCACTGATGCAATTTAATTTATAACATTCAACATGAAATATCATGCAATATCATCCCTTGCTGTAGGCCTGGACGACTGTCGTAGTGTATCCTAGTATTTTTATATAGGGAATACGGTGCCATTACCTACAGCCTTTGCGAAGGGGAAAAAACAAGTTTAATACCGTTGTTACCTGCACCAGGAAGTAACAGAATGACAGCGGATCTTCACGGTCCTGTCAATCAGAGAGGATGTATCCCGTCCGAGACAGGGGTGGCGGGGGAGCTCCACGGCACAGCAGGGACAGAGAAGGCCAAGTTTTATTGCCTGAGATTTTTTTTTAAACCCTCCTCCAGGGTAACCGCGGCCTGGCAGTCGAAGCCGTTTAATGCCCGCTGTGGCAAGACCAGAGGGAAAAATCACACATCCCATTTCTCACAACCCACACCCGCCCGCGCCTTGCCCCTGCTCTGCTCTCCTCTCACTGTGGCTGGAATCTGAAATGCGTTTTTATGGACGTTTGAATCCTTTTCCCCCCTCGTCCTGCAGCAGATGGCTTAAATAGGACATCAAAGAGGCTTTAACGTTTCACAGTGGCTCTCACGTTTCGGACCAGTATCGAGTTCAAAACGTTCACTGCTGTATTTTTACAGTAGATTTAATGGATCAATAGCCATAATCACATTAGCACAGGCTTAACGTATAACAAATTTCACCGAGCCGACATCAAACGCCTGGCCCCAGTGGTATAACTGAGCGTAGCATCTTTTCATCATTCAATCATCTGTAAAGTCTAGTGATATTCTGTGAAGTCTAGTGATATTATTTCAAGTCTAGTGATATTATTTCAAGTCTAGTGATATTATTTCAAGTCTAGTGATATTATTTCAAGTCTAGTGATATTCTGTGAAGTCTAGTGATATTATTTCAAGTCTAGTGATATTATTTCAAGTCTAGTGATATTCTGTCCAGTCTAGTGATATTCTGTCAAGGTCTAGTGATATTATTTCAAGTCTAGTGATATTCGTGAGTCCAGTGATATTATTCAAGTCTAGTGATATTCTGTAAGGTCTAGTGATATTATTTCAAGTCTAGTGATATTCTGTCAAGGTCTAGTGATATTATTTCAAGTCTAGTGATATTACGTGTTCAAGGTCTAGTGATATTATTTCAAGTCTAGTGATATTATTTCAAGTCTAGTGATATTATTTCAAGTCTAGTGATATTCTGTAAGGTCTAGTGATATTATTTCAGAGTCTAGTGATATTATTTCAAGTCTAGTGATATTCTGTAAAGTCTAGTGATATTATTTCAAGTCTAGTGATATTA
>NW_027011530.1:0-23605 GCF_036934945.1 Oncorhynchus masou masou | reverse complement strand
TCTATCCTGCTGCCCTGGTATTCTGATGAGAGCCTTTTATCCTGCTGCCCTGGTATTCCAATGAGAGCCTTCTGTCCTGGTATTCTAATGAGAGCCTTCTGTCCTGGTATTCTAATGAGAGCCTTCTATCCTGCTGTCCTGGTATTCTGATGAGAGCCTTCTATCCTGCAGCCCTGGTATTCTAATGAGAGCCTTCTGTCCTGGTATTCTAATGAGAGCCTTCTGTCCTGGTATTCTAATGAGAGCCTTCTATCCTGGTATTCTAATGAGAGGCTTCTATCCTGGTATTCTAATGAGAGGCTTCTATCCTGGTATTCTAATGAGAGCATTCTATCCTTGTTTTCTAATGAGAGCCTTCTATCCTGGTATTCTAATGAGAGGCTTCTATCCTGGTATTCTAATGAGAGCATTCTATCCTTGTTTTCTAATGAGAGCCTTCTATCCTGGTATTCTAATGAGAGCCTTCTATCCTGGTATTCTAATGAGAGCCTTCTATCCTGGTATTCTGATGAGAGCCTTCTATCCTGCTGCCCTGGTATTCTAATGAGAGCCTTCTATCCTGCTGTCCTGGTATTCTAATGAGAGGCTTCTATCCTGGTATTCTAATGAGAGCCTTCTATCCTGGTTTTCTAATGAGAGCCTTCTATCCTGGTATTCTAATGAGAGCCTTCTATCCTGGTATTCTCATGAGAGCCTTCTATCCTGGTATTCTAATGAGAGCCTTCTATCCTGCTGCCCTGGTATTCTGATGAGAGCCTTTTATCCTGCTGCCCTGGTATTCCAATGAGAGCCTTCTGTCCTGGTATTCTAATGAGAGCCTTCTGTCCTGGTATTCTAATGAGAGCCTTCTATCCTGCTGTCCTGGTATTCTGATGAGAGCCTTCTATCCTGCAGCCCTGGTATTCTAATGAGAGCCTTCTGTCCTGGTATTCTAATGAGAGCCTTCTGTCCTGGTATTCTAATGAGAGCCTTCTGTCCTGGTATTCTAATGAGAGCCTTCTGTCCTGGTATTCTAATGAGAGCCTTCTGTCCTGGTATTCTAATGAGAGCCTTCTATCCTGGTATTCTAATGACAGGCTTCTATCCTGGTATTCTAATGAGAGGCTTCTATCCTGGTATTCTAATGAGAGCCTTCTATCCTGGTATTCTAATGAGAGGCTTCTGTCCTGGTATTCTAATGAGAGGCTTATATCCTGGTATTCTAATGAGAGCCTTCTATCCTGGTATTCTAATGAGAGGCTTCTATCCTGGTATTCTATTGAGAGGCTTCTATCCTGGTATTCTAATGAGAGGCTTATATCCTGGTATTCTAATGAGAGCCTTCTATCCTGGTATTCTAATGAGAGGCTTCTATCCTGGTATTCTAATGAGTGCCTTCTATCCTGGTATTCTAATGAGAGGCTTCTGTCCTGGTATTCTAATGAGAGGCTTATATCCTGGTATTCTAATGAGAGGCTTCTATCCTGGTATTCTAATGAGAGCCTTCTGTCCTGGTATTCTAATGAGAGCCTTCTGTGCTGGTATTCTAATGAGAGCCTTCCATCTCGCTATCCTGGTATTCTAATGAGAGCCTTTAATCCTGCTGCCCTGGTATTCTAATGTGATCCTTTTATCCTGGTATTCTAATGAGAGCCTGCTGTCCTGGTATTCTAATGAGAGCCTTCTGTCCTGGTATTCTAATGAGAGCCTTCTATCCTGCTGCCCTGGTATTCTGATGAGAGCCTTCTATCCTGCTGCCCTGGTATTCTAATGAGAGCCTTCTGTCCTGGTATTCTAATGAGAGCCTTCTGTCCTGGTATTCTAATGAGAGCCTTCTATCCTGGTATTCTAATGAGAGGCTTATATCCTGGTATTCTAATGAGAGCCTTCTATCCTGGTATTCTAATGAGAGGCTTATATCCTGGTATTCTAATGAGAGCCTTCTATCCTGGTATTCTAATGAGAGGCTTCTATCCTGGTATTCTAATGAGAGGCTTATATCCAGGTATTCTAATGAGAGGCTTCTATCCTGGTATTCTAATGAGAGGCTTCTATCCTGGTATTCTAATGAGAGCCTTCTATCCTGGTATTCTAATGAGAGGCTTCTATCCTGGTATTCTAATGAGAGCCTTCTATCCTGGTATTCTAATGAGAGGCTTCTATCCTGGTATTCTAATGAGAGGCTTCTATCCTGGTATTCTAATGAGAGCATTCTATCCTTGTTTTCTAATGAGAGCCTTCTATCCTGGTATTCTAATGAGAGCCTTCTATCCTGGTATTCTAATGAGAGCCTTCTATCCTGGTATTCTGATGAGAGCCTTCTATCCTGCTGCCCTGGTATTCTAATGAGAGCCTTCTATCCTGCTGTCCTGGTATTCTAATGAGAGGCTTCTATCCTGGTATTCTAATGAGAGCCTTCTATCCTGGTTTTTCTAATGAGAGCCTTCTATCCTGGTATTCTAATGAGAGCCTTCTATCCTGGTATTCTCATGAGAGCCTTCTATCCTGGTATTCTAATGAGAGCCTTCTATCCTGCTGCCCTGGTATTCTGATGAGAGCCTTTTATCCTGCTGCCCTGGTATTCTAATGAGAGCCTTCTGTCCTGGTATTCTAATGAGAGCCTTCTGTCCTGGTATTCTAATGAGAGCCTTCTATCCTGCTGTCCTGGTATTCTGATGAGAGCCTTCTATCCTGCAGTCCTGGTATTCTAATGAGAGCCTTCTGTCCTGGTATTCTAATGAGAGCCTTCTGTCCTGGTATTCTAATGAGAGCCTTCTGTCCTGGTATTCTAATGAGAGCCTTCTGTCCTGGTATTCTAATGAGAGCCTTCTATCCTGGTATTCTAATGACAGGCTTCTATCCTGGTATTCTAATGAGAGGCTTCTATCCTGGTATTCTAATGAGAGCCTTCTATCCTGGTATTCTAATGAGAGGCTTCTGTCCTGGTATTCTAATGAGAGGCTTATATCCTGGTATTCTAATGAGAGCCTTCTATCCTGGTATTCTAATGAGAGGCTTCTATCCTGGTATTCTATTGAGAGGCTTCTATCCTGGTATTCTAATGAGAGGCTTATATCCTGGTATTCTAATGAGAGCCTTCTATCCTGGTATTCTAATGAGAGGCTTCTATCCTGGTATTCTAATGAGTGTCTTCTATCCTGGTATTCTAATGAGAGGCTTCTGTCCTGGTATTCTAATGAGAGGCTTATATCCTGGTATTCTAATGAGAGGCTTCTATCCTGGTATTCTAATGAGAGGCTTCTATCCTGGTATTCTATTGAGAGGCTTCTATCCTGGTATTCTAATGAGTGGCTTCTATCCTGATATCCTGGTATTCTAATGAGTGGCTTCTATCCTGGTATTCTAATGAGAGGCTTCTATCCTGGTATTCTAATGAGAGGCTTCTATCCTGGTATTCTAATGAGAGGCTTCTATCCTGGTATTCTAATGAGTGCCTTCTATCCTGATATCCTGGTATTCTAATGAGTGGCTTCTATCCTGGTATTCTAATGAGAGGCTTCTATCCTGGTATTCTAATGAGTGCCTTCTATCCCGATATCCTGGTATTCTAATGAGTAGGCTTCTATCCTGGTATTCTAATGAGAGGCTTCTATCCTGGTATTCTAATGAGTGCCTTCTATCCTGATATCCTGGTATTCTATTGAGAGGCTTCTATCCTGGTATTCTAATGAGAGGCTTCTATCCTGGTATTCTAATGAGTGCCTTCTATCCTGATATCCTGGTATTCTAATGAGAGGCTTCTATCCTGGTATTCTAATGAGAGGCTTCTATCCTGGTATTCTATTGAGAGGCTTCTATCCTGGTATTCTAATGAGAGGCTTCTATCCTGGTATTCTATTGAGAGGCTTCTATCCTGGTATTCTAATGAGAGGCTTCTATCCTGGTATTCTAATGAGTGCCTTCTATCCTGGTATTCTAATGAGTGCCTTCTATCCTGATATCCTGGTATTCTAATGAGAGGCTTCTATCCTGGTATTCTAATGAGAGGCTTCTATCCTGGTATTCTAATGAGAGGCTTCTATCCTGATATCCTGGTATTCTAATGAGAGGCTTCTATCCTGGTATTCTAATGAGTGCCTTCTATCCTGGTATTCTAATGAGTGCCTTCTATCCTGATATCCTGGTATTCTAATGAGAGGCTTCTATCCTGGTATTCTATTGAGAGGCTTCTATCCTGATATCCTGGTATTCTAATGAGAGGCTTCTATCCTGGTATTCTAATGAGTGCCTTCTATCCTGGTATTCTAATGAGAGCCTTCTATCCTGGTATTCTAATGAGTGCCTTCTATCCTGGTATTCTAATGAGAGGCTTCTATCCTGGTATTCTAATGAGAGGCTTCTATCCTGGTATTCTAATGAGTGCCTTCTATCCTGGTATTCTAATGAGAGGCTTCTATCCTGGTATTCTATTGAGAGGCTTCTATCCTGATATCCTGGTATTCTAATGAGAGGCTTCTATCCTGGTATTCTAATGAGTGCCTTCTATCCTGGTATTCTAATGAGAGCCTTCTATCCTGGTATTCTAATGAGTGCCTTCTATCCTGGTATTCTAATGAGAGGCTTCTATCCTGGTATTCTAATGAGAGGCTTCTATCCTGGTATTCTAATGAGTGCCTTCTATCCTGGTATTCTAATGAGAGGCTTCTATCCTGGTATTCTAATGAGAGGCTTCTATCCTGGTATTCTAATGAGAGGCTTCTATCCTGGTATTCTATTGAGAGGCTTCTATCCTGGTATTCTAATGAGTGCCTTCTATCCTGATATCCTGGTATTCTAATGAGAGCCTTCTATCCTGGTATTCTATTGAGAGGCTTCTATCCTGGTATTCTAATGAGTGCCTTCTATTCTGATATCCTGGTATTCTAATGAGAGCCTGCATGTCTTTCTGTGATTGCTGCCATTGTTATGCAAATGAGAACTTCGCACACAAAGAGAACGAGAGAGGAAATGGACCTTTTCTCCGCGAATTGGAAAAGTGCTGCATGCGCTCTCCTATCTCTCTCCATCTGTCCTTTTATCTATTGATCCTTTCTTTATAAGCCTCACATAATCGCTCATGCAATCGGCTCATCTGGAAATCCTACAATTAGGTACACCTCGTCATCTCATCTGCCGGTTATCTATCTAATACGTTCTCTCTCAGCACCCGGTTAAGGCCTGCTCTATTCTCCTTAAATCTGTTATCCTGTATTTAAAAGTAGTTATGCATTTGGAGGCTCTCCTTTTGTGTGGAGAATAATGTTAGTTTAAACACTCTTTGTGTGGTGAATTTATTGGAGATTTGATGTGTTCTGTCTCTCACTTTTATGCTCCTCCAGCCGTACGAAGAGATCCATATGCTCTCACACATAGTATTAATATTTTAGTTAAAACCCTCTATCTGAATCAATATGCAGTTAACAATCTCCAGTTAACATTCCATGTTGTTTCTCAAGCTAGAACACTTACACAGTGGACAGATCAGCACTGTGGTGTACGAGGTTGACTGAGGCGACAGGAGGCCAGTTCTCTCATTAAAAGCATGTGTTAATGAAGTGCTGTTAAAAACACAAACTCCTGGATCCATTTTACACTCTGCTGCTCTCACACCAGGCAGAAGATCAATAGGCAATCTGCAATTCTGCTCACTGCAAATAAACTGGGCTGGACACACACACAGATACAAACATCAGCCTACACATATTTAAACAATCTTCAGCACATGCAAATAGAGAACACCTCTTTTCCCAGTCACACCACACAAATACACACAGCATTTTGTTCATTTTGCAGACACTCTCAGATTTTTCACCTAGTCATCTCAGGGACTTGAACCAGTGACCTTTGGTTACCCTTATACCAACACTCTTAACTGCTAGGCTACTTGCCGCCCTCACACACACACATACCGTTTCTTTTCCAGTGCTGCAGTGTTATCCCATCACTGCTGAGTGCCATCATACAGTCCTGATTGTCAGAGCTCTTTGTTTCTGTCAGGTGCTTGTTTACTGGCTCTGTTACAAAAGCTACAGCCGGATTAATGCTCTGAGTTAGAAACTGGACATACACATTGACCCCAGAAGCAATCAGACAACCTTGGCTCTTTATGAAAGTTGAAAGCCTTGAAAACAGCTAATTTATGCGATAAAAGGGCTACACACAACTTATCTTCGACTGAGTGGTATTCCTTCATTCTGTGGGTTTGAAGTGTCTTTATCTTTACGCATCTTAATGAATGTCTCTTTATTTTGGCTGAAGGGAATGTGTTTCTGTAGGGTCTTAAGAACAGGGCTTTATTTAACACAGCAGAGAGGCGATACTCCAGGGGGTTGATACTCCAACGGAGAGGTAAAATGTGGCAACCTGACCGTGTGTGTTTGGAGGAGGGCTTTATGTGCGTGTCTGGCATGTGATTCAGTCTCACGACGTGGTCAATGGGGTCTATTGTAGGAATCAGAGTGACAGAGGGAGGGAGAGATAAACAGACAGAGGAGTGTGTGTGTGGTTTGGTGTTAACTCCTGGGATCTTGTCATGCTAATTCTCCATGGCAGGAGTCCAGATGAAGACTTCAGAAAGCAGAGGAATTATAGACCAATAGGATAATGAATGAAGGACTGGACTCGTCAACTGAACAGTGAAGTTTTCTCAAGGGTTTCACAGCGGTCAGAGCTGGGAACCACAATGAAACATCCCATTATATTTGTAGTTCGGGAAGCTCTTTGCTTTTGCACACACACCTTTATTCAAGAACATTCTGTCTTGTATTTTCCTCAAACCTTGAGCTCCCCAGTTGTATCACAGTTGTCTGTCTGTCTGTCTGTCTGTCTGTCTGTCTGTCTGTCTGTCTGTCTGTCTGTCTGTCTGTCTGTCTGTCTGTCTGTCTGTCTGTCTGTCTGCCTGCCGGCCGGCCGGCCGGCCGCTTATCCGTCGATCTCACACATACACACACGTGTCTGTCTATCTGTTAGGTAAGGGGGACGGGCTGCTAGCTGTCAGACCTCTATTTTGGTACGGATCAATCCCACAGCGCCTTTCATCTGTCCCTTTTGATAGAGCAGTCACATGACACACTTCTCTGCAGGACAGCCTCAAAATCAGATGCTCGCCCTGCAGTCGATACACACACACCCTCTGGCCTAGTCTCTGGTGGCAGTGTCCCGTTTGACAGCCACATTAGTCTAAGGGATCAAAGTGAAAGGGAATTGGATTTTCCTCTGCTGGGGTGAGGATAGGCATTTATCAGTGTGTGTGTTTTTTGTGTGCCATTTATCTCAGTGAGATAGTGATTTCATTTACGGTGATGTATCACCGTCTTTACCCAGTATAGAGCTGTAGGGCTCCCAGTGATGTTACTGACCTCCCCTGACAACCAATCTCCCCCTCCCTCCACCCCCTCTTCCACCTCCCCTCTCCCTCCTTCCCTCGCCCCTCCTCTCCTTCCCCCCTTCCTCCCCATCTCCTTCCCCCCTGTCTTCCTCTTCTCCCTCCTCCCCTCTCCCTCCTCCCCCTCTCCATCCTCACCTCTCTCACTTATTTTTTTTCTGTATTTCTCTCCCCTGCCCTTCTCCCCTGACAACCATATTCTCCCCCGTACCCTCTCCACTCTCACCCCAATCTCACCCTTCTCCCTCCTCTTTCCAATCTTCACTTGTCTTTCCTCACTTCTCTTACCCTGTCTCACACCTCCCCCACATCTCCTCCTCTTTCTTCCCCATCTCTCACCTTCCTTGTTCAACCCTCATCCTCCTCCCGTCCTTTCCTCCCTCTCTCTCTCTCTCTCTCTCTCTCTCTCTCTCTCTCGAATCCCGTCTCCCTCCATCTCCTCCTCTCTCTCTCCTCCCATCTCCCTCCGTCTCCTCTCTCCTCCTTTCCTCCCTCTCCTTCCATCTCCTCCCTCTCCTACCTTCTTATCTCTGCCCGGTTCTTCCCAGCACCTCTGATTGGAGAAATGTGGCCTATTCATCACCATTGACAAAGTAGTATTGGCTGTGTTTACAACTGTACCACACACAGCGTGTGTGTGTGTGTGTGTGTGTGTGTGTGTGTGTGTGTGTGTGTGTGTGTGTGTGTGTGTGTGTGTGTGTGTGTGTGTGTGTGTGTGTGTGTGTGTGTGTGTGTGTGTGTGTGTGTGTGTGTGTGTGTGTGTGTGTGTGTGTGTGTGATTGGAACCACATTCCCTTCTCTGGCTATAGGAGGTGTCGTCTGTGGGGGCCATGTAAGGAAACAGGGACTACTGTGCGGGCCTGTGCGGGCACTTTGTTAATCATTTGTAAGCCACCAGGTGCCGGGCGGGGAATCAGACCTGTCAATCAATCACACTGTTTACCCCCTTCCCTCAACACACACAGGTGTTCAATACCCCCCACCCTAGCCCAAAAGGCTGATCAGTATTCATGAGATCTCAAGAGACAGCCCTCTGCAGACACACACACACACACACACACACACACACACACACACACACACACACACACACACACACACACACACACCCTTGTGATTGGCCCACAGTAATTATCTTCTGGTGTTTATGGAAGGCCCTGATTAGAAGCTGTCACCGTGAATGATGATGACATGCCATGCTGTACCCCAGAGAGAGGGAGAGAGGAGGGAGAGAGAGGGGAGGGAGGGAGATAGGTGGAGAGAGGGAGAAAGACTAAATGAGATTGGTCTCCACTGTGACTATTTACTTCTCCTGCCTTTCCTCTCTTCCCATCTATGTGGAATGTTGTTCTGTTCTGTGTTGTTCTGTATTTTTCTGTGTCCTCAGATAAGCCAGTATATATGTATTGTGTTCTGTGTAGTTCTGTGTCCTCAGATAAGCCAGTATATATGTTTTGTGTTCTGTGTTGTTCTGTATTGTTCTGTGTCCTCAGATAAGCCAGCATTTGTGTATTGTGTTCTGTATTGTTCTGTGTCCTCAGATAAGCCAGTATATATGTATTGTGTTATGTGTTGTTCTGTGTCCTCAGGTATGTTTTGTGTTCTCTATTGTTCTGTGTCGTCAGATAAGCCAGTATACAGTGGGGCAAAAAGTATTTAGTCAGCCACCAATTGTGCAAGTTCTCCCACTTAAAACGTTTAGAGATTCCTGTAATTTCCATCATAGGTACACTTCAACTATGGCAGACAAAATGAGAAAATAAATCCAGAAAATCACATTGTAGGATTTTTTATGAATTTATTTGCAAATTATGGTGGAAAATAAGTATTTGGTCACCTACAAACAAGCAAGATTTCTGGCTCTCACAGACCTGTAACTTCTTCTTTAAGAGGCTCCTCTGTCCCCCACTCGTTACCTGTATTAATGTCACCTGTTTGAACTTGTTATCAGTATAAAAGACACCTGTCCACAACCTCAAACAGTCACACTCCAAACTCCACTCAAAATTATCACAAGAACGGTGAGCAAAAATCCCAGAACCACACGGGGGGACCAAGTGAATGACCTGCAGAGAGCTGGGACCAAAGTAACAAAGCCTACCATCAGTAACACACTACGCCGCCAAGGACTCAAATCCTGCAGTGCCAGATGTGTCCCCTGCTTAAGTCAGTACATGTGCAGGCCCGTCTGAAGTTTGCTGGAGAGCATTTGGATGATCTAGAAGAAGATTGGGAGAATGTCATATGGTCAGATGAAACCAAAATATAACTTTTTGGTAAAAACTCAACTCGTCGTGTTTGGAGGACAAAGAATGCTGAGTTGCATCCAAAGAACACCATACCTACTGTGAATGTGGGTGGAAACATCATGCTTTGGGGCTGTTTTTCTGCAAAGGGACCAGGACGACTGATCCGTGTAAAGGAAAGAATGAATGGGGCCATGTATCATGAGATTTTGAGTGAAAACCTCCTTCCATCAGCAAGGGCATTGAAGATTAAACGTGGCTGGGTCTTTCAGCATGACAATGATCCCAAACACACCGCCCGGGCAACGAAGGAGTGGCTTCGTAAGAAGCATTTCAAGGTCCTGGAATGGCCTAGCCAGTCTCCAGATCTCAACCCCATAGAAAATCTTTGGAGGGAGTTGAAAGTCCGTGTTTCCCAGCAACAGCCCCAAAACATCACTGCTCTAGAGGAGATCTGCATGAAGGAATGGGCCAAAATACCAGCAACAGTGTGTGAAAACCTTGTGAAGACTTACAGAAATAGTTTGACCTCTGTCATTGCCAACAAAGGCTATATAACAAAGTATTGAGATAAACTTTTGTTATTGACCAAATACTTATTTTCCACCATAATTTACAAATAAATTCATTAAAAATCCTAAAATGTGATTTTCTGGATTTTCCTCTCTCACTTTGTCTGTCATAGTTGAAGTGTACCTGTGATGAAAATTACAGGCCTCTCTCATCTTTTTAAGTCGGATAACTTGCACAATTGGTGGCTGACTAAATACTTTTTTGTCCCACTGTATATGTATTGTGTTCTGTGTTGTTCTGTATTATTCTGTGTCCTCAGATAAGCCAGTATATATATATTGTGTTCTGTGTTGTTCTGTGTCCTCAGGTAAGCCAGTATATATGTATTGTGTTTTGTGCATTAATGTAAAATGTTGTTCTTTCTCTTCTCAGGTAAGCCAGTGATGATCATCACAGAATTTATGGAGAATGGATCCCTAGATGTCTTCTCAAGGTTAGTTGGGGTTTTAGATCAGTTTCAACACACTTCGACTTCTGCTGATCTAAAAAAGTGCTTTATAAATACATTTTATTGATTTTATTGAGTTTGTTCCACATTCACTCACTCACCACTCACTCACCACTCACTCACTCACTGATCACTCACACTCTTCTCTCTCTACCCACTTAGTCATTCTGCCTGTATTTTAAGACAGCTCAGCTTGTGCTGCTCCATAGTGTTTGAAGATCTCTCCTGATTGAAACAGGATGGAAAGTAATAGAAAGTGATTGTAGAGAAACTACTAGTTCCTCATTCAGTTCAGAGTCCTTTCAGTTCTGACAGAACACCACTCAACCCCACTGGCCTCACTCCTACTGAATGTATTTCACACAATATTCGTGAGGCTAGATTCACTCACAAACCCACACACACTGCAATAATGTTTTAGAGTTGCCCTTGGTATATATAGCTGAACCAGCAGATAACGAAGAGTGTTATGTCCACCTCCCCACTCCTATATCCATCCACTAGACCGTAATCCTGTTATAGCTAGCTTACGTTATCTCACAGCAATATCCACCCACGTCATCTCCTGTTCTACCACAAACACACAATACACACATACACACACATACACACACAAAGGCATGCATACACACAAGCACGCACGCAGACACACACATACACACCAGTTCTCTCTCATTCTCAGAGCAATATCCATCTACACTACCGGTCAAAAGTTTTAGAACACCTACTCATTCAAGGGTTTTTCTTTATTTTTACTACTTTCTCCATTGTAGAATAATAGTGAAGACATCACAACTATGAAATAACACATATGGAATCATGTAGTAACCAGAAAAGTGGAAAACAAATCTATATATATTTTATATTTAAGATTCTTCATATAGCCGCTCTTGACTTGATGACAGCTTTGCACACCAGTGGCATTCTCTCAACCAGCTTCATGAGGTAGTCACCTGGAATGCATGTCAAGTAACAGGTATGCCTTCTTAAAGGTATATTTGTGGAATTTCATTCCTTCTTAATGCGTTTAAGCCAATCATTTGTGTTGTGACAAGGTGGGGGGGTATACAGAAAACAGCCCTATTTGGTAAAATACCAAGTTCATATTATGGCAAGAGCAGCTCAAATAAGTAGAGATAAATGACAGTCCATCATTACTTTAAGACATGAAGGCAGTCAATATGGAAAATTTCAAGAACTTTGAACGTTTCTTCAAGCGCAGTCGCAAAAACCATCAAACTCTTTGATTAAACTGGCTCTCATGAGGACCACCCACAGGAAAGGCAGACCCAGAGTTACCTCTGCTGCACAGGATAAGATCATTAGAGTTACCAGCCTCAGAAATTGCAGCCCAAATAAATGCTTCACAGAGTTCAAGTAACAGACACATCTCAACATCAACTGTTCAGAGGAGACTGTGTGAATCAGGCCTTCATGGTCCAATTGCTGCAAAGAAACCAGTACTAAAAGAACACCAATAAGAAGAAGAGACTTGTATGGGCCAAGAAACATGAGCAATGGACATTAGACAGGTGGAAATTTGTCCTTCGGTCTGAAGTCCAAATTGGAGATTTTTGGTTCCAAACGCCGTGTCTTATACACCTCCAGGTAGTGTAAGGGCTATTTTACCAAGAAGGAGAGTGATGGAGTGCTGCATCAGATAACCTGACTTCCACAATCACCTGAACTCAACCAAATTGAGATGGTTTGTGATGAGTCTGACCGCAGAGTGAAGGAAAAGCAGCCAACATGTGGCAAACCCTTCAAGCTGGTTGAGAGAATGCCAAGAGTGTGCAAAGGATGGATACTTTGAAGAATCTCAAATATAAAATATATTTTGATTTGTTTAACACTTTTTTGGTTACGACATGATTCCATGTGTTCTTTTATAGTTATGATGCCTTCATTATTATTCTACAATGTAGAAAATAGTCAAAATAATGAAAAACCCTTGTAAAACAATGGACTGGTAGTG
The DNA here is from genome assembly GCF_036934945.1 of Oncorhynchus masou masou. Classification (NCBI taxonomy): domain Eukaryota; kingdom Metazoa; phylum Chordata; class Actinopteri; order Salmoniformes; family Salmonidae; genus Oncorhynchus; species Oncorhynchus masou. Next base: position 11,000 of record NW_027011530.1, on the reverse strand, counting down.
TATCTCCTCTACCGGTGTTTCAGCAGCTGTGGAGCAAGTTAATTAGGTCTTGTTTTGTGAAATGCTGATTGATTGCTCTGTCTCTCTAACCCACAGACTTCCTCCTTTAACAATCTCCCTATAGCACTTCCAGTAAGGGATTTGAGAGAAAAGGGGGGAGTGGGGGTTGGAGAGTGGAAGGGAGGGAGACAGAGGGAGGAGAAAGAAATGGGGTGAGAGAGACAATAAGAAAGAAAGAGGGAGAGAGGGTGAAATAGAATGAAAGAGAGAGAGGGAGAGGGGTGAAAGTGAAATAGAATGAAGAGAGAGAGAGAGAGAGTGCATTGTTTTTGTGACCAGTGCTTCTTCATTGATCTGGGGTCTAATGAAACCTGTGTAACTCTGTGTTTAGCCTATTACCCATAAAACTGATCTCAGAATTATATATTGGCTTTTTATGACAGTCATTATGCTCACTACCCAGATCAAACATCGCCAACGTATGTGTGTGTGTGTGTGTGTTTGAGAGAGCAGTCTTCTTTCTCTTCCCTGTCAGTTTTCATCATCATTTAGCCAGATTATCATGGAGGGGAATGGGCTCCACTTAAAGAGAACTGTATCTGTATTGCGGTAATGAGAGTGGTAACAGTGGTGATCTGTTCTCAGTGATACAGCCTGCTGTATATTAGCAGAGGAACTGTGGAGAAGGATTTATGAGATAGAGTCAGGCTGGGGGTGTTATTCACAGAGCAGGACTGCTGTGGTGGTAACACAATGTGCATATGTGTGTTCAATGAAATTCAAGCCAATTCAATAAACTTTATTGTTCCCCAAGGGTAAATTGTTGCTGGGCTGATGGTGACAACACCGACAGAACATACAACAGCGAACATCTCTCTCTCTCTCTCTCTCTCTCTCCCTCTCCCTCTTTCCAATAGAAACAAGACGGTCAGTTCACAGTGATCCAGCTGGTGGGCATGCTGCGGGGCATTGCGTCGGGCATGAAGTACCTGTCTGACATGAGCTACGTTCACCGAGACCTGGCCGCACGCAACATCTTGGTCAACAGCAACCTGGTGTGTAAGGTGTCTGACTTCGGCCTGTCACGAGTACTGGAGGACGACCCTGAGGCAGCATACACCACACAGGTAAGACAGACACACACCATTATACCACACGGGTAAGACAGACACACACCATTATACCACATGGGTAAGACAGACATACACCATTATACCACACGGGTAAGACAGACACACACCATTATACCACACAGGTAAGACAGACACACACCCTTATACCACACTGGTAAGACAGACACACACCCTTATACCACACGGGTAAGACAGACACACACCCTTATACCACACAGGTAAGACAGACACACACCCTTATACCACACGGGTAAGACAGACACACACCATTATACCACACGGGTAAGACAGACACACACCATTATACTACACGGGTAAGACAGACACACACCCTTATACCACACAGGTAAGACAGACACACACCCTTATACCACACGGGTAAGACAGACACACACCATTATACCACACGGGTAAGACAGACACACACCATTATACTACACGGGTAAGACAGACACACACCATTATACCACACGGGTAAGACAGACACACACCCTTATACCACACAGGTAAGACAGACACACACCCTTATACCACATGGGTAAGACAGACACACACCATTATACCACACGGGTAAGACAGACACACACAATTATACCTCACGGGTGAGACAGACACACACCATTATACCACACGGGTAAGACAGACACACACCCTTATACCACATGGGTAAGACAGATACACACCCTTATACCACATGGGTAAGACAGACACACACCCTTATACCACATGGGTAAGACAGACACACACCCTTATACCACATGGGTAAGACAGACACACCCTTATACCACGTAAGAGAACCCGAGAATGTGATATGCAAAGGATTATTACATTTAAATCCTTGTTTTTGAAAGGCTCATATATGATGGTGCAATTGGAATTTGCTTAGACAGTAAATATTTGTATTAAAGTTGTAGCCTTCTGTATGTTAGTGAGGAAGAGAAAGAGAGAGCTTGTTAGTCCATATCAGTGCCCCTGTCCACCCATACTGTGGTATGTTGGTATTTCCTCTCTTACCTCTCTCATCCACCTCAACCCTCATCCCCTTTTCTAACTTCCTTTCTCCTTCTCACATCTCTCTCTCATTTCCTCACTCCCTAGCCTTTCTCATTCTTACCTCTCTCTCCTTTCCTCTTTCCGCCTTACCCCTTCCCTCCGAATTTCCCCTTTACTCCCTTCTTTTTTTGTGAGAGAAAGAGAGTGAGGGGTAGAATGACAAATCACACGTGAAACAGCCTGTCAGTCCCTGTTAGTCTAAATTGAGATGAGACGGATCCGTTTCGCCAATGTGAAAGCTTTTTTGCTGCAGCTACCTAGCCTAGCTTGCTGATATTTATCAGACAATTTCAAGTGAGGCCTATTTCTGGTCCATGTGTTTCATGATACTTGTTTGCTAAAACACCTTGCTACAAGTGGCAACTTTGTTTCAAAGTTTCATTACTTCATTGTAAAGAGACACCGTTACTGTGAAAACAGTCAAATCAAATCAGATTTGATTTGTCACATGCTCCGAATAGAACAGCTTACAGTGAAATGCTTTTACTTACAAGGCCTTAATCAACAATGCAGGTTTAAATAATAATAATAATAATAATAATAATAATAATAAAAGAGCAGCAGTTAAATAACAGCAGCGAGGCTATATACAGGTGGTACCAGTACAGAGTCAATGTGGAGGCTATATACAGGTGGTACCAGTACAGAGTCAATGTGGAGGCTATATACAGGTGGTACCAGTACAGAGTCAATGTGGAGGCTATATACAGGGGGTACCAGTACAGAGTCAATGTGGAGGCTATATACAGGTGGTACCGGTACAGAGTCAATGTGGAGGCTATATACAGGGGGTACCAGTACAGAGTCAATGTGGAGGCTATATACAGGTGGTACCAGTACAGAGTCAATGTGGAGGCTATATACAGGTGGTACCAGTACAGAGTCAATGTGGAGGCTATATACAGGTGGTACCGGTACAGAGTCAATGTGGAGGCTATATACAGGTGGTACCGGTACAGAGTCAATGTGGAGGCTATATACAGGTGGTACCGGTACAGAGTCAATGTGGAGGCTATATACAGGTGGTACCGGTACAGAGTCAATGTGGAGGCTATATACAGGTGGTATCAGTACAGAGTCAATGTGGAGGCTATATACAGGTGGTACCGGTACAGAGTCAATGTGGAGGCTATATACAGGTGGTACCGGTACAGAGTCAATGTGGAGGCTATATACAGGTGGTATCGGTACAGAGTCAATGTGGAGGCTATATACAGGTGGTACCGGTACAGAGTCAATGTGGAGACTATATACAGGTGGTATCGGTACAGAGTCAATGTGGAGGCTATATACAGATGGTACCGGCACAGAGTCAATGTGGAGGCTATATACAGGTGGTACCGGTACAGAGTCAATGTGGAGACTATATACAGGTGGTATCGGTACAGAGTCAATGTGGAGGCTATATACAGGTGGTACCGGTACAGAGTCAATGTGGAGGCTATATACAGGTGGTACCGGTACAGAGTCAATGTGGAGACTATATACAGGTGGTATCGGTACAGAGTCAATGTGGAGGCTATATACAGAGGGTACCGGTACAGAGTCAATGTGGAGGCTATATACAGAGGGTACCGGTACAGAGTCAATGTGGAGGCTATATACAGGGGTACCGGTACAGAGTCAATGTGGAGACTATATACAGGTGGTATCGGTACAGAGTCAATGTGGAGGCTATATACAGGTGGTACCGGTACAGAGTCAATGTGGAGACTATATACAGGTGGTATCGGTACAGAGTCAATGTGGAGGCTATATACAGAGGGTACCGGTACAGAGTCAATGTGGAGGCTATATACAGAGGGTACCGGTACAGAGTCAATGTGGAGGCTATATACAGGGGGTACCGGTACAGAGTCAATGTGGAGGCTATATACAGAGGGTACCGGTACAGAGTCAATGTGGAGCCTATATACAGAGGGTACCGGTACAGAGTCAATGTGGAGGCTATATACAGGGGGTACCGGTACAGAGTCAATGTGGAGGCTATATACAGAGGGTACCGGTACAGAGTCAATGTGGAGGCTATATACAGGGGGTACCGGTACAGAGTCAATGTGGAGGCTATATACAGGTGGTACCGGTACAGAGTCAATGTGGAGGCTATATACAGGGGGTACCGGTACAGAGTCAATGTGGAGGCTATATACAGGTGGTACCGGTACAGAGTCAATGTGGAGGCTATATACAGGGGGTACCGGTACAGAGTCAATGTGGAGGCTATATACAGGGGGTACCAGTACAGAGTCAATGTGGAGGTTATATACAGGGGGTACCGGTACAGAGTCAATGTGGAGGCTATATACAGGGGGTACCGGTACAGAGTCAATGTGGAGACTATATACAGGTGGTATCGGTACAGAGTCAATGTGGAGGCTATATACAGGTGGTACCGGTACAGAGTCAATGTGGAGACTATATACAGGTGGTATCGGTACAGAGTCAATGTGGAGGCTATATACAGGGGGTACCGGTACAGAGTCAATGTGGAGACTATATACAGAGGGTACCGGTACAGAGTCAATGTGGAGGCTATATACAGAGGGTACCGGTACAGAGTCAATGTGGAGGCTATATACAGGGGTACCGGTATCAGAGTCAATGTGGAGGCTATATACAGAGGGTACCGGTACAGAGTCAATGTGGAGGCTATATACAGAGGGTACCGGTACAGAGTCAATGTGGAGGCTATATACAGGGGGTACCGGTACAGAGTCAATGTGGAGGCTATATACAGAGGGTACCGGTACAGAGTCAATGTGGAGGCTATATACAGGGGGTACCGGTACAGAGTCAATGTGGAGGCTATATACAGGTGGTACCGGTACAGAGTCAATGTGGAGGCTATATACAGTGGGTACCGGTACAGAGTCAATGTGGAGGCTATATACAGGTGGTACCGGTACAGAGTCAATGTGGAGGCTATATACAGGGGGTACCGGTACAGAGTCAATGTGGAGGCTATATACAGGGGGTACCGGTACAGAGTCAATGTGGAGGTTATATACAGGGGTACCGGTACAGAGTCAATGTGGAGGCTATATACAGGTGGTACCGGTACAGAGTCAATGTGGAGGCTATATACAGGGGGTACCGGTACAGAGTCAATGTGGAGGCTATATACAGGGGTACCGGTACAGAGTCAATGTGGAGGCTATATACAGGTGGTACCGGTACAGAGTCAATGTGGAGGCTATATACAGGGGTACCGGTACAGAGTCAATGTGGAGGCTATATACAGGTGGTACCGGTACAGAGTCAATGTGGAGGCTATATACAGGTGGTACCGTTACAGAGTCAATGTGGAGGCTATATACAGGTGGTACCGTTACAGAGTCAATGTGGAGGCTATATACAGAGTGGTACCGGTACAGAGTCAATGTGGAGGCTATATACAGGTGGTACCGTTACAGAGTCAATGTGGAGGCTATATACAGGTGGTACCGTTACAGAGTCAATGTGGAGGCTATATACAGGTGGTACCGTTACAGAGTCAATGTGGAGGCTATATACAGAGGGTACCGGTACAGAGTCAATGTGGAGGCTATATACAGGGGTACCGGTACAGAGTCAATGTGGAGGCTATATACAGGTGGTACCGGTACAGAGTCAATGTGGAGGCTATATACAGGGGGTACCGGTACAGAGTCAATGTGGAGGCTATATACAGGGGTACCGGTACAGAGTCAATGTGGAGGCTATATACAGGTGGTACCGGTACAGAGTCAATGTGGAGGCTATATACAGAGGGTACCGGTACAGAGTCAATGTGGAGGCTATATACAGGGGGTACCGGTACAGAGTCAATGTGGAGACTATATACAGGTGGTACCGGTACAGAGTCAATGTGGAGGCTATATACAGGTGGTACCGTTACAGAGTCAATGTGGAGGCTATATACAGGTGGTACCGTTACAGAGTCAATGTGGAGGCTATATACAGGTGGTACCGTTACAGAGTCAATATGGAGGCTATATACAGGTGGTACCGTTACAGAGTCAATGTGGAGGCTATATACAGAGTGGTACCGTTACAGAGTCAATGTGGAGGCTATATACAGAGGGTACCGGTACAGAGTCAATGTGAAGGCTATATACAGGTGGTACCGGTACAGAGTCAATGTGGAGGCTATATACAGGGGGTGCCGGTACAGAGTCAATGTGGAGGCTATATACAGGGGGTACCAGTACAGAGTCAATGTGGAGGCTATATACAGGGGGTACCAGTACAGAGTCAATGTGGAGGCTATATACAGGTGGTACCGGTACAGAGTCAATGTGGGAGAGGTTGTTGAGGGAGAGGTTGTTGTCCTGGCACCACACAGTCTGGTCTCTGACCTCCTCCCTATAGGCTGTCTCATTGTTGTCCGTGATCAGGCCTACCACTGTTGTGTCGTCTGCAAACTTAATGATGGTGTTGGAGTCGTGCCTGGCCATGCAGTAATGAGTAAACAGAGATTAAAGAAGGGACTGAGCACCCACCCCTGAGGGGCCCCGTGTTTAGGATCAGCGTGGCAGATGTGTTGTTACCTACCCTTACCACCTGGGGGCGGGCCATCAAGAAGTCCAGGATCCATTTGCAGAGGGAGGTGTATAGTCCCATGGTCCTTAATCTCAACTGCGCATCTCGTCTTCAAAAAGAAAGGAAGACCATTGATTAAAATGCCTTTATTTGTATTGCATGTTCAATGGAAACAAAGTTTAAAAACTCTGACGCATTTCCGCTGCAAGGCCTTCGTCAGGGAATACACTATTTGATCTGAATGGCCGGTCTTCAGTCAGCTGTTCTGCAACGTAATATTCTAAAACTGGCAAGCTTTGTCGTCTCATGTCGGCTGTTGTATCTGATCTGTGCTTAAAACTTCTTATGGCTAGGGGTTCCCCCCACCATTCCGCTGAAAGGAAGCGCGGGATATTCAAAAATATTTTTGGGACATTTTAAACTTTCACACATTAACAAGTCCAATACAGCAAATGAAAGATAAACATATTGTTAACAGTGCCCCTTGTCTTTCTACTGGGATAATTGCAGGTTTCGCCAGATCAAACCCTTTACCCCTTTGGCAATTCCAGAAGATATAAAAGTACTGGTTAGGTATAATCCATTCAGATCTACAAAAAAGCATAGCGGGCAAAGGCTTAGAGGTTGGAATTGGACATATGTATCTTCCTAACTACCCAGCACTCTCCACTCCAGGTGCTAAAAGACCTGCTGGTTTCAAGGTTGCTCCTAGCAAGCCCTAATTATTCTAATAAGTTATTAGGCTTAACGAGACATAATGAGTGGTGGGATTAATGTGAATCTGGCTCAGGTTTAGTGTAGAGGAATAAAGTAGTTTGTTGGAGCTGTCAAACTTGAAGAAGAGGAGAGAGGATGAACCTGTCCAAATACGAACATGGGAATTAAAAAGTAACAAGGAGAGAGTGGAGGAACCGGTCCAAATGTGAAAATGTGAATTAAAAAGTAACAAGGAGAGAGTGGAATTAAAAGGTTGTGGAATTAAAAAGGTTTTAAAAAAAGCCAGCAGCAAATATGAAGACATCTCTTCATCACTGTGCTGTGATGGGGAAAGATAGAAAGCTAGCTCGTAGCCATTGAGAAGCTAGTAGCCACTGAGAACATTTTACATGCTATAAATAATGCACTATATTATAACATACAACATAGACATAGTCTTATAACTCATCCTACGTGTAACCCCATTCACTGAGCATTATACACAGGCTGTAAATGGCGTAATAAGCAGCGCTGCACTGCATGGTGCCTCATATGATATGCTCACACACTTCTCCATCGATATTCACAGGGAAGTGTTAGAGATGTTTCTTTAATGGGGCATTAGCATAGATAGCTCTGGAGAGGGAGGAGAGGAGAGGGAGGTTTAGTAGGAGAGAGAGATGGAGAGTAAGAGTGAAGCGAGATTAGGAAGAGATGGAGTGAGAGAGAAGGGAGGGAAGGAGTTAGAGAGAGACCCACAAAGAATTGGAAAACAAATCAAACATTGCTAAACTCCCATATGTGTTAGGCGTAAATACCGCAGTGTACAGCAGCAAGATGTACAGTGCATTCGGAAAGTATTCAAATCCCTTGACTTTTGCCACATTTTATTGCATTACAGCCATATTCTAAAATGTATTAAAATACATTTTTTCCTCATCAATCTTCTCACAATATCCCATAATGCCAAAGAAAATTGAGCTCAGGTGCATCCTGTTTCCATTGATCATCCTTGAGATGTTTCTACAACTTGATTGGAGTCCACATGTGGTAAATTAAATTAATGGACATGATTTGGAAAGGCACACACCTGTCTAGATAAGGAGATGTTTTTCAGCGACAGGGACTGGGAGTCTACTCAGGATCGAGGGAAAGATGAACAAAGCAAAGTACAGAAAGATCCTTAAAGATAACTTGCTCCAGAGAACTCAGGACCTCAGAATGGTGCGAAGGTTCACCTTCCAACAGGACAACGACCTTAAGCACACAGCCAAGAAAACGCAGGAGTGGCTTCGGGACAAATCTCTGAATGTCTTTGAGTTGCCCATCCAGGACTTGAACCCGATCTAAGATCTCTGGAGAGACCTGAAAATAGCTGTGCAACGACACTCCTCATCCAACCTGACAGAGCTTAAGAGGGTCTGCAGAGGAGAATGGGATAAAATTCACAAATACAAGTGTGCCAAGCTTGTAGCATCATTCTCAAGAAGACATTAGGCTGTAATCACTGCCAAAGGGGCTTCTACAAAGTAATGAGTAAAGGGTCTGAATACTGAATGTTGATATCATATTTCATTTTTTTATTATTATAAATGTCTAAAATTCTGTTATTGCTTTTTCATTATGAGGTGTTGTGTGTAGATTGATGAGGGGGAAAAACAATTGAATCAATTTGAGAATAAAGCTGTAATGTAATAAAATGTGTAAAAAGTCAAGGGGTCTGAATACTTTCCAAATGCACTGTTTGACCTGTTGCTATGAGAAAAGGTGAACCAGTGCAGCACAAACATGTAAATACCACCAATATTTATGTGTTTATTCATCTTTACCTACTATTTGTACTACAGCTATTTGCACCTTGCTAAAACATAGCTGATAATATAGTTTATAAAATAACCCTTGAAATGTCTTTATTCTTTTCAAACCTTCGGGAGTGCCATGTTTACTTTACATTTTTTATAGTTTTTTTGTTGATGATGTTTTGAGTCTTCTCACTTTTGTTCGCTGTTTATTTTACTTGCTTTGGCAATGTAAACACGTTTCCAATACCAATAAAGCCCATTTGAATTGAAAGAGAGAGAGAGAGTAGGGAGGGAGAAAGAGAGAGATGAGAGAAAATTAGAGAGAGGGGGGGTGAGTAAGGGATAGAGTTAGAGAAAGCAAGAGAGAGAGTAAACGTGGAGCGAGATGAAGAGGAGAGAGGGAGAGATGTACTGTGGATAGAGACTGCTCACTTTGTCTCTTTCATTTGACTTTGACTAGAGAGCTGGGACTATAGGAGTGCAGTAGAAGAATGTTAAAATACTGGTGTGATCTGCATAGGGAGTCAAACAGGCATCCTAATGCTGTCTCCTGTGTCCTTCTTATACACAGTCCCCAATGCCGTTTAAAAGCCTGTTTTCTGCTGAAACTACTCCATATGAAGAGTTTCTTAAAATCTTCTGAAATTTTGGTAAATTAGCTTTTATTGATTAAACAAAGATTGGTTTGCTTTTTCACTATCTATTCATGGCATGAGGTTGTTCAATGACAGACTTGGTTTCATCACTTGATGGTTTCATTTTAGAGAGACAAGTAGTTACGTATTTTTGCTAAACGTCAGACAGTACCAGTCAACAGTTTGGACACACCTACTCATTCAAGCGTTTTTCTTTATTTTTTACTATTTTGTAGAATACTAGTGAAGACGTCAAAACTATGGAATAACACATATGGAATCATGTAGTAACCAAAAAAGTGTTGAACAAATCAAATATATTTTATATTTGAGATTCATCAAAGTTGCCAACCTTTGCCTTGATGACAGCTTTGAATACTCTTGGCATTCTCAACCAGCTTCATAAACTGGTCACCTGGAATGTATTTCAATTAATGGGTGTGCCTTGTTAAAAGTTAATTTGTGGAATTTCTTTACTCCTTAATGCCTTTGAGCCAATCAGTTGTGATGTGACAAGGTAGGGGTGGCATACGGAAGATAGCCCTATTTGGTAAAATACCAAGTCTATATTATGGCAAGAACAGCTCAAATAAGCAAAGAAAAACAACAGTCCATCATTACTTTAAGACAAGAAGGTCAGTCAATTCTGAAAATTTCAGTGCAGTTGCGAGCGCTATGATGAAACTGGCTCTCATGAGAAACGCCACAGGGAAGGAAGACCCAGAGTTACCTCAGCTGCAGAAGATAAGTTCATTAGAGTTATCTTCACCTCAGATTGCAGCCCAAATAAATGCTTCACAGAGTTCAAGTAACAGACACATTCAAACATCGGCTGTTAAAGGAGACTGCGTTAATCAGGCCTTCATGGTTGAATTGCTGCAAATAAATCACTACTAAAGGACACAAATAAGAAGAAGAGACTTGCTTGGGCCAAGAAACACGAGAAATGGACATTAGACCGTTGGAAATCTGTCCTTTGGTCTGATGAGTCCAAATTTGAGATTTTTGGTTCCAACCACCGTGTCTTTGTGAGACGCGAAGTAGGTGAACGGATGATCTCCTCAAGTGTGGCTCCCATCGTGAAGCATGGAGGAGGAGGAGTGATAGTGAGGGGGTGCTTTGCTGGTGACACTGCCTGTGATTTATTTAGAATTCAAGGC
>NW_027011529.1:12500-23606 GCF_036934945.1 Oncorhynchus masou masou | reverse complement strand
TGTACTTCGTTCAGTTACGTATTGCTGTGTTTTTATCTACTACAAAAAAAATGAAGTTTAAAAAAATTAACCAAGAGTATTACCAAGATTGTGAGACTCACCCATTCTGGTCCGTTTCCAACAGTTTGAAAAGGCATGTTAGCCTGTCCACATGTTGAAATCAAGAGGCCTACCTTATTTCTCAAAATGAGTTGTCAATTCATATTATATAAATTGTATTTTATGCGTATTGCACATGTATAAAACACAAACTAGACAGCTAGTATAACAGTCTTTGGCTAGAACACTGCTACATCGTACCATAATGCTGAGGACGTCAAAGCGAGCATTCATTTTCCACAACCAATGTTCATTGATACTCTGGGTTTTAGTTGTGTCTGTTCTGTACACAACTTGAGGAGTTGAGACATAAAAAAAGGGTATCACAGTAAAATAACATCTCTTTCGTCTTTGTTGTTGTGAGTAGAATGTGGAGGGGCTGTGTGTGTGTGTGTGTATAAACCGAAAGCAAGAGGTTCCACTCTTTGCCAAAATCTGTGTGTTTCTATGTCTTATTATGGACCTAAGCTTGGTGGCCTGTTTTCCCGACTTTGGGGACAACGACTCCCATTGTCTAGGGCGGAGACATGGGCATCTCGTCATTATATGCAGATCTCTGGTGTGAATTGGAAGGTGTTCACAGCACAGAGGAACGAATAACACCAGACCAATAAGACAACATTAGAATAAGCGGACATACACCATTTAAAAAAAAAAACAATTACAAAAATGTAATTGATTCTTGCGATACGATATTCCAAATCCCTGAGCAAAAATATACACTCAAATTAATCAAATTAATATGAAATCGCCCGAAGAGGTAGGCTCGTGAACATGAACCAACCTGTGACCAGGACCTCCGCTTTTAATTCACAAGATGACAACTACACACACAAAAAATGTTTCTAAATCAGTGAGACTAAACAAATATTATCATCCCGAAGTTGTCTGCCTGACTGCCCACTCCCAACCGTAGCATGAAAAATGCCAACCTCGCCACAATGATATCCGTCAGGGCCTGTGGGTCCGCCAGACATCTCACAGGAATGCAGCGCTCTCTCTGAATCAAATTTTTGTCAGAAACGTACTAAATAAAATACCGTTTGCTTTGGTTCTGGCTCCATACCTGTGTGGGTGAAGTGGGCTCCAGCCTGTAGAAGCCAAAGGGTCTGGCCATGGGTCTCTTGTCAAAGTAGGGCAGGTCACAGGCCTGTTCTGTGTAGTCGCCTCCATCGATGTCATCGCTGTTGGAGTGTCCTCCAGGACTCTGCACGTCTATCCAATGGCTCTCCAGGATTGTGGCTTCTTGAGAAAAAAAAAAAAAAAAGAGGGCCGGTTATTATGACACAAAAACATTCCATCCCGTCGGATAGGTCAACGGGTGAGGAGGACAAAGACAAAATGGAGCGTCCCGTTTCTGCACAGATGTCCGTTATTTAGTGACGGGGCATAGGAACAGGCTTTACGTCCCGGCGTAAACCGCCTTCGTCAGAGCCTTATGACACGTCTGACCTCGTCGACTCCCCACAACTTCCTAAGTGTTAGTGTCTGTGACCTCCAGCCAGGTGAAAGGTCATGACACCCAGTGGATGGTTATGTCACTACATGAACATTCTCATCACAGTTGGAATCTAGAATTCTCAAGGCAACGCCACAGCTGTATACACAGGACAAATCTGTCAATTAAACTAATTTTATAATAACTTATTTTTTACATCAGCAGTTAACAGATACCCAACCTAAACCCCAAACAGCAAGCAATGCAGAGGCACAGGTAGCAGGAAAAACTTAGGAGAACCAGGCACCAAGGGCTGGCCAGTCCTCTACTGTCTGTACAGGGTAGACCAGGAGAAACCAGGCTCTGAGGACTGGCCAGAGTAGACAGATTTCAATGGGGAGAAAGGGTGGTAGGACTAACCATCTCAATACTGAGAGACATGCAGCCAGACTAAATCAAAGAAATGACAGTGAAACAAATTGATGTCCTGCTGAAATCCTTCATTACAAAACAGACCCAGCGGGTCGCCCAGCCCACGTAATAACGGCGACAGAGAAACCCAGCCAACGACGACAGAGAAACCCAGCCCACGTAACCAACGACGACAGAGAAACCCAGCCCGTCTGCGGCAACGACGCATAGAGAAACCCAGCCATCGACGGCAGAGAAACCCAGCCCATGACCCAGAGAAACCCAGCCACGACGACAGAGAAACCCAGCCCGTAACCAACGGCGACAGAGAAACCCAGCCAACGACGACAGAGAAACCCAGCCAACGACGTACAGAGAAACCCAGCCAACGGCGACAAGAGAAAACCAGCCAACGTCACCAACGACGACAGAAAACCCAGCCCACGTCACCAACGATGACAGAGAAACCCAGCCGCGTAACCAACGACGACAGAGAAACCCAGCCCACGTTACCAATTCATTTTACAGAGAAACCCAGCCTACGTAACCAACGGCGACAGAAACTCAGCCCACGTTACCAATATTAGCTCGTCTCTTGATCTCCTGGCGTCGGTTGGCAAACCAGTTGTAGACTTTAAGAGAGCTGACTCTTCCAGGTCCGATAGCTTCTTCCCTGAAATAAAATAAAATTCAGGAGATTGATCATTCAGATTATTCCAAACAGTAAATTATATTCCAAAGGGCAAAAGTACACTGAAAAAATAAATGCAACAGTGTTGGTCTCATGTTTCATGAGTTGAAATATAAAAAAATCCCAGAAATGTTCCATACGCACAAAAAATCTTATTTCTCTGAAATGTTGCGCACTCATTTGTTTCCATCCCTGTTATGAGAATTTCTTGCCAAAAAAGCGTTCCACTTGACAGTGTGGCATATCAAGCTTGTATGTCAGGTGTATGGCGTGGTGCTGACTGATGTCAACGTTGTGGTGGAGGTGGGCTTATGGTATGGTCAGGCATAAGTTACGGACAACGAGCACAACTTTGTTCAGTTTACATTTATTTGTACATGTAGGTATTTTACAGAAACCACTACACTACAGTCACAGGTAGCTGGGCAGGACAACCACTACACTACACTACAGTCACAGGTAGCTGGGCAGGACAACCACTACACTACACTACAGTCACAGGTAGCTGGGCAGGACAACCACTACACTACACTACAGTCACAGGTAGCTGGGCAGGACAACCACTACACTACAGTCACAGGTAGCTGGGCAGGACAACCACTACACTACAGTCACAGGTAGCTGGGCAGGACAACCACTACACTACAGTCACAGGTAGCTGGGCAGGACAACCACTACACTACAGTCACAGGTAGCTGGGCAGGACAACCACTACACTACAGTCACAGGTAGCTGGGCAGGACAACCACTACACTACAGTCACAGGTAGCTGGGCAGGACAACCACTACACTACAGTCACAGGTAGCTGGGCAGGACAACCACTACACTACAGTCACAGGTAGCTGGGCAGGACAACCACTACACTACAGTCACAGGTAGCTGGGCAGGACAACCACTACACTACAGTCACAGGTAGCTGGGCAGGACAACCACTACACTACAGTCACAGGTAGCTGGGCAGGACAACCACTACACTACAGTCACAGGTAGCTGGGCAGGACAACCACTACACTACAGTCACAGGTAGCTGGGCAGGACAACCACTACACTACAGTCACAGGTAGCTGGGCAGGACAACCACTACACTACAGTCACAGGTAGCTGGGCAGGACAACCACTACACTACAGTCACAGGTAGCTGGGCAGGACAACCACTACACTACAGTCACAGGTAGCTGGGCAGGACAACCACTACACTACAGTCACAGGTAGCTGGGCAGGACAACCACTACACTACAGTCACAGGTAGCTGGGCAGGACAACCACTACACTACAGTCACAGGTAGCTGGGCAGGACAACCACTACACTACAGTCACAGGTAGCTGGGCAGGACAACCACTACACTACAATCACAGGTAGCTGGGCAGGACAACCACTACACTACAGTCACAGTAGCTGGGCAGGACAACCACTACACTACAGTCACAGGTAGCTGGGCAGGACAACCACTACACTACAGTCACAGGTAGCTGGGCAGGACAACCACTACACTACACTACAGTCACAGGTAGCTGGGAAGGACAACCACTACACTACAGTCACAGGTAGCTGGGCAGGACAACCATTACACTACAGTCACAGTAAGTAGCTAAGCATCTATCAGCTAAATCAGGTCTAGTAACAAAGGCCAGAACAACAGTAAGGTGGACAGAATACCTGGTTTCTGGATGACAGCGTTGCAGGCGTTAGAGATCTCCTCTCTCTTAGCTTCGTCAGGGTACTGGTTGTCATTGAAGTAGCTGAGGAGAAGAGGTGGCCATCTCAAAACACAGATATAGCCGGTGTCCCGAATATCACCCTATTCTCTATGTAGTGCACTACACAGAGCAGAGCCCACTCTTCCCTCTCCTCTCAGTCATCTATGCTCTCCTCACCTCTCCTCATCACAGCCAGACATTATTTACTCAGGGTAAAGATGCTCTCCTCTCACCCCTCTGCTCGCTCCTCACCTCTCCATCACAGCCAGACATTATTTACTCAGGGTAAAGATGCTCTCCTCTCACCCCTCTGCTCGCTCCTCACCTCTCCATCACAGCCAGACATTATTTACTCAGGGTAAAGATGCTCTCCTCTCACCCCTCTGCTCGCTCCTCACCTCTCCTCATCACAGCCAGACATTATTTACTCAGGGTAAAGATGCTCTCCTCTCACCCCTCTGCTCGCTCCTCACCTCTCCATCACAGCCAGACATTATTTACTCAGGGTAAAGATGCTCTCCTCTCACCCCTCTGCTCGCTCCTCACCTCTCCATCACAGCCAGATATTATTTACTCAGGGTAAAGATGCTCTCCTCTCACCCCTCTGCTCGCTCCTCACCTCTCATCACAGCCAGATATTATTTACTCAGGGTAAAGATGCTCTCCTCTCACCCCTCTGCTCGCTCCTCACCTCTCCATCACAGCCAGACATTATTTACTCAGGGTAAAGATGCTCTCCTCTCACCCCTCTGCTCGCTCCTCACCTCTCCTCATCACAGCCAGACATTATTTACTCAGGGTAAAGATGCTCTCCTCTCACCCCTCTGCTCGCTCCTCACCTCTCCATCACAGCCAGACATTATTTACTCAGGGTAAAGATGCTCTCCTCTCACCCCTCTGCACCTCTCCATCACAGCCAGATATTATTTACTCAGGGTAAAGATGCTCTCCTCTCACCCCTCTGCTCGCTCCTCACCTCTCCATCACAGCCAGACATTATTTACTCAGGGTAAAGATGCTCTCCTCTCACCCCCTCTGCTCGCTCCCTCACCTCTCCTCATCACAGCCAGACATTATTTACTCAGGGTAAAGATGCTCCCTCTCACCCCTCTGCTCGCTCCTCACCTCATCACAGCCAGACATTATTTACTCAGGGTAAAGATGCTCTCCTCTCACCCCTCTGCTCGCTCCTCACCTCTCCATCACAGCCAGACATTATTTACTCAGGGTAAAGATGCTCTCCTCTCACCCCTCTGCTCGCTCCTCACCTCTCCATCACAGCCAGATATTATTTACTCAGGGTAAAGATGCTCTCCTCTCACCCTCTGCTCGCTCCTCACCTCTCCTCATCACAGCCAGACATTATTTACTCAGGGTAAAGATGCTCTCCTCTCACCCCTCTGCTCGCTCCTCACCTCTCCATCACAGCCAGACATTATTTACTCAGGGTAAAGATGCTCTCCTCTCACCCCTCTGCTCTCTCCTCACCTCTCCATCACAGCCAGATATTATTTACTCAGGGTAAAGATGCTCTCCTCTCACCCCTCTGCTCGCTCCTCACCTCTCCTCATCACAGCCAGACATTATTTACTCAGGGTAAAGATGCTCTCCTCTCACCCCTCTGCTCGCTCCTCACCTCTCCATCACAGCCAGACATTATTTACTCAGGGTAAAGATGCTCTCCTCTCACCCCTCTGCTCGCTCCTCACCTCTCCATCACAGCCAGACATTATTTACTCAGGGTAAAGATGCTCTCCTCTCACCCCTCTGCTCTCTCCTCACCTCTCCATCACAGCCAGATATTATTTACTCAGGGTAAAGATGCTGTCCTCTCACCCCTCTGCTCGCTCCTCACCTCTCCTCATCACAGCCAGACATTATTTACTCAGGGTAAAGATGCTCTCCTCTCACCCCTCTGCTCGCTCCTCACCTCTCCATCACAGCCAGACATTATTTACTCAGGGTAAAGATGCTCTCCTCTCACCCTCTGCTCGCTCCTCACCTCTCCATCACAGCCAGATATTATTTACTCAGGGTAAAGATGCTCTCCTCTCACCCCTCTGCTCGCTCCTCACCTCTCCTCATCACAGCCAGACATTATTTACTCAGGGTAAAGATGCTCTCCTCTCACCCCTCTGCTCGCTCCTCACCTCTCCTCATCACAGCCAGATATTATTTACTCAGGGTAAAGATGCTCTCCTCTCACCCTCTGCTCTCTCCTCACCTCTCCATCACAGCCAGATATTATTTACTCAGGGTAAAGATGCTCTCCTCTCACCCTCTGCTCGCTCCTCACCTCTCCATCACAGCCAGACATTATTTACTCAGGGTAAAGATGCTCTCCTCTCACCCCTCTGCTCGCTCCTCACCTCTCCATCACAGCCAGACATTATTTACTCAGGGTAAAGATGCTCTCCTCTCACCCCTCTGCTCGCTCCTCACCTCTCCATCACAGCCAGACATTATTTACTCAGGGTAAAGATGCTCTCCTCTCACCCCTCTGCTCTCTCTCCCTCTCCTCATCACAGCCAGACATTATTTACTCAGGGTAAAGATGCTCTCCTCTCACCCCTCTGCTCGCTCCTCACCTCTCCTCATCACAGCCAGACATTATTTACTCAGGGTAAAGATGCTCTCCTCTCACCCCTGCTCGCTCCTCACCTCTCCATCACAGCCAGACATTATTTACTCAGGGTAAAGATGCTCTCCTCTCACCCCTCTGCTCGCTCCTCACCTCTCCATCACAGCCAGACATTATTTACTCAGGGTAAAGATGCTCTCCTCTCACCCCTCTGCTCGCTCCTCACCTCTCCATCACAGCCAGACATGATTTACTCAGGGTAAAGATGCTTTCCTCTCACCCCTCTGCTCGCTCCTCACCTCTCCATCACAGCCAGACATTATTTACTCAGGGTAAAGATGCTCTCCTCTCACCCCTCTGCTCGCTCCTCACCTCTCCATCACAGCCAGACATGATTTACTCAGGGTAAAGATGCTCTCCTCTCACCCCTCTGCTCGCTCCTCACCTCTCCATCACAGCCAGACATTATTTACTCAGGGTAAAGATGCTCTCCTCTCACCCCTCTGCTCGCTCCTCACCTCTCCATCACAGCCAGATATTATTTACTCAGGGTAAAGATGCTCTCCTCTCACCCCTCTGCTCGCTCCTCACCTCTCCATCACAGCCAGACATTATTTACTCAGGGTAAAGATGCTCTCCCTCTCACCCCTCTGCTCGCTCCTCACCTCTCCTCATCACAGCCAGACATTATTTACTCAGGGTAAAGATGCTCTCCTCTCACCCCTCTGCTCGCTCCTCACCTCTCCATCACAGCCAGACATGATTTACTCAGGGTAAAGATGCTTTCCTCTCACCCCTCTGCTCGCTCCTCACCTCTCCATCACAGCCAGACATTATTTACTCAGGGTAAAGATGCTCTCCTCTCACCCCTCTGCTCGCTCCTCACTCTCCATCACAGCCAGACATGATTTACTCAGGGTAAAGATGCTTTCCTCTCACCCCTCTGCTCGCTCCTCACCTCTCCATCACAGCCAGACATTATTTACTCAGGGTAAAGATGCTCTCCCTCACCCCTCTGCTCGCTCCTCACCTCTCCATCACAGCCAGATATTATTTACTCAGGGTAAAGATGCTCTCCCTCTCACCCTCTGCTCGCTCCTCACCTCTCCATCACAGCCAGATATTATTTACTCAGGGTAAAGATGCTCTCCTCTCACCCTCTGCTCGCTCCTCACCTCTCCATCACAGCCAGACATTATTTACTCAGGGTAAAGATGCTCTCCTCTCACCCCTCTGCTCGCTCCTCACCTCTCCATCACAGCCAGACATTATTTACTCAGGGTAAAGATGCTCTCCTCTCACCCCTCTGCTCTCTCCTCACCTCTCCTCATCACAGCCAGACATTATTTACTCAGGGTAAAGATGCTCTCCTCTCACCCCTCTGCTCGCTCCTCACCTCTCCATCACAGCCAGACATTATTTACTCAGGGTAAAGATGCTCTCCTCTCACCCCTCTGCTCTCTCCTCACCTCTCCATCACAGCCAGACATTATTTACTCAGGGTAAAGATGCTCTCCTCTCACCCCTCTGCTCGCTCCTCACCTCTCCATCACAGCCAGATATTATTTACTCAGGGTAAAGATGCTCCTCTCACCCCCTCTGCTCGCTCCTCACCTCTCCATCACAGCCAGACATTATTTACTCAGGGTAAAGATGCTCTCCTCTCACCCCTCTGCTCGCTCCTCACCTCTCCTCATCACAGCCAGACATTATTTACTCAGGGTAAAGATGCTCTCCTCTCACCCCTCTGCTCGCTCCTCACCTCTCCATCACAGCCAGATATTATTTACTCAGGGTAAAGATGCTCTCCTCTCACCCCTCTGCTCGCTCCTCACCTCTCCATCACAGCCAGACATTATTTACTCAGGGTAAAGATGCTCTCCTCTCACCCCTCTGCTCGCTCCTCACCTCTCCATCACAGCCAGATATTATTTACTCAGGGTAAAGATGCTCTCCTCTCACCCCTCTGCTGCTCCTCACCTCTCCTCATCACAGCCAGACATTATTTACTCAGGGTAAAGATGCTCTCCTCTCACCCTCTGCTCGCTCCTCACCTCTCCATCACAGCCAGATATTATTTACTCAGGGTGATGCTCTCCTCTCACCCTCTGCTCGCTCACCTCTCCATCACAGCCAGACATTATTTACTCAGGGTAAAGATGCTCTCCTCTCACCCCTCTGCTCTCTCCTCACCTCTCCATCACAGCCAGATATTATTTACTCAGGGTAAAGATGCTCTCCTCTCACCCCTCTGCTCTCTCCTCACCTCTCCATCACAGCCAGATATTATTTACTCGGGGTAAAGATGCTCTCCTCACCCCTCTGCTCTCTCCTCACCTCTCCATCACAGCCAGATATTATTTACTCAGGGTAAAGATGCTCTCCTCTCACCCCTCTGCTCGCTCCTCACCTCTCCATCACAGCCAGACATTATTTACTCAGGGTAAAGATGCTCTCCTCTCACCCCTCTGCCTCACCTCTCCATCACAGCCAGATATTATTTACTCAGGGTAAAGATGCTCTCCTCTCACCCCTCTGCTCGCTCCTCACCTCTCCATCACAGCCAGATATTATTTACTCAGGGTAAAGATGCTCTCCTCTCACCCTCTGCTCGCTCCTCACCTCTCCATCACAGCCAGACATTATTTACTCAGGGTAAAGATGCTCTCCTCTCACCCCTCTGCTCGCTCCTCACCTCTCCATCACAGCCAGACATGATTTACTCAGGGTAAAGATGCTCTCCTCTCACCCCTCTGCTCGCTCCTCACCTCTCCATCACAGCCAGACATTATTTACTCAGGGTAAAGATGCTCTCCTCTCACCCCTCTGCTCTCTCCTCACCTCTCCTCATCACAGCCAGACATTATTTACTCAGGGTAAAGATGCTCTCCTCTCACCCCTCTGCTCGCTCCTCACCTCTCCATCACAGCCAGATATTATTTACTCAGGGTAAAGATGCTCTCCTCTCACCCCTCTGCTCTCTCCTCACCTCTCCATCACAGCCAGACATTATTTACTCAGGGTAAAGATGCTCTCCTCTCACCCCTCTGCTCGCTCCTCACCTCTCCATCACAGCCAGACATTATTTACTCAGGGTAAAGATGCTCTCCTCTCACCCCTCTGCTCTCTCCTCACCTCTCCATCACAGCCAGATATTATTTACTCAGGGTAAAGATGCTCTCTCTCACCCCTCTGCTCGCTCCTCACCTCTCCATCACAGCCAGATATTATTTACTCAGGGTAAAGATGCTCTCCTCTCACCCCTCTGCTCGCTCCTCACCTCTCCATCACAGCCAGACATTATTTACTCAGGGTAAAGATGCTGTCCTCTCACCCCTCTGCTCTCTCCTCACCTCTCCATCACAGCCAGATATTATTTACTCAGGGTAAAGATGCTCTCCTCTCACCCCTCTGCTCGCTCCTCACCTCTCCATCACAGCCAGATATTATTTACTCAGGGTAAAGATGCTCTCCTCTCACCCCTCTGCTCGCTCCTCACCTCTCCATCACAGCCAGATATTATTTACTCAGGGTAAAGATGCTCTCCTCTCACCCCTCTGCTCGCTCCTCATCACAGCCAGACATTATTTACTCAGGGTAAAGATGCTGTCCTCTCACCCCTCTGCTCGCTCCTCACCTCTCCATCACAGCCAGACATGATTTACTCAGGGTAAAGATGCTCTCCTCTCACCCCTCTGCTCTCTCTCCCTCTCCTCATCACAGCCAGACATTATTTACTCAGGGTAAAGATGCTCTCCTCTCACCCCTCTGCTCGCTCCTCACCTCTCCTCATCACAGCCAGACATTATTTACTCAGGGTAAAGATGCTCTCCTCTCACCCCTCTGCTCGCTCCTCACCTCTCCATCACAGCCAGACATGATTTACTCAGGGTAAAGATGCTCTCCTCTCACCCCTCTGCTCTCTCTCCCTCTCCTCATCACAGCCAGACATTATTTACTCAGGGTAAAGATGCTCTCCTCTCACCCCTCTGCTCGCTCCTCACCTCTCCATCACAGCCAGACATTATTTACTCAGGGTAAAGATGCTCTCCTCTCACCCCTCTGCTCGCTCCTCACCTCTCCATCACAGCCAGATATTATTTACTCAGGGTAAAGATGCTCTCCTCTCACCCCTCTGCTCTCTCCTCACCTCTCCATCACAGCCAGATATTATTTACTCAGGGTAA
>NW_027011529.1:0-5000 GCF_036934945.1 Oncorhynchus masou masou | reverse complement strand
CCAATGTAGCCCCCACGACGCCAGCCAATGTAGCCCCACGACGCCAGCCAATGTAGCCCCACGACGCCAGCCAATGTAGCCCCACGACGCCAGCCAATGTAGCCCCACGACGCCAGCCAATGTAGCCCCACGACATCAGCCAATGTAGCCCCACGACATCAGCCAATGTAGCCCCACGACATCCGCCAATGTAGCCCCACGACATCCGCCAATGTAGCCCCACGACATCCGCCAATGTAGCCCCACGACATCCGCCAATGTAGCCCCACGACATCAGCCAATGTAGAAGTTAAAGCTGTGTACACTTCCAAATACTGTGCCAAATCATTTGAAGAACGCAACAAAGATGCAGAATCTGGCCAAGTGCATAAAGTTCCCTCAGCGCTCACAACAAGCAACCTCTGACAAAAGTCCCTCTACTTCTATTTGAGGTGAAAATGATGAATCAGACACATTATCGATAGCAACAGCTCAATGGAGAAACGTAGTCAGAGAAATGCTGATGAATGTCTTGCTCGAGCTGTGTATGCAACTGGTTCACCTCTGATGCTCACAGGCAATGTGTATTGGAAGAGATTTCTGAAAATGATTTTCCCAGTATACACCCCTCCAACCAGACATGCTTTATCTACTCATTTGCTGGATGCAACAGAGTTCAAGTGAAGGTCAAGCAAATCCTAGAGAAAGCAGACTGTATTGCAATCATCTCTGATGGGTGGTCGAATGTTTGTGGGCAACGAATAATTAACTACATCTCCACCCCTCAACCAGTATTCTGCAAGAGCACAGACACAAGGGACAACAGACACGCCGGTCTCTACATTGCAGATGAGATGAAGCCAGCCAATGACCTTGGACCACAGAAGGTATTTGCACTGGGTGACAGACAACGCTGTGAACATGACGGCTGATTGGTCTAAAGTGGGAGGAGTCCTACCCTCACATCACACCAATTGGCTGTGCTGCTCATATGCATTGAATCTGCTCCTCAAGGACATCATTGCCGCTGAAAACAATGGATACACTCTACAAGAGAGCCAAGGAAATGGTTAGGTATGTGAAGGGTCATCAAGTTATAGCAGTAATCTACCTCACCAAGCAAAGTGAGAAGAATAAGAACACCACATTGAAGCTGCCCAGCAACACCCATTGGGGTGGTGTTGTCATCATGTCTTAATAGTCTCCTGGAGGGGAAGGAGTCTCTCCGAGAAATGGCCATATCACAGTCTGCCGATATGGACAGTCCCATCAAGAGGATCCTCCTGGGTTGATGTATTTTGGGGAGAGAGTGGTAAGCAGCCTGAAACCTATAGCAGTAGCCATGGCACTGATTAATGGAGACAATGCCATCCTGTCTGATGTTCAGACTCTGCTTGCAGATGTAAGAGAAGAAATCTGTACTGCCCTGCCCACGTCACTGTTGCTCCAAGCAGAGGAAACTGCAGTTCTGAAATACATCAAAAAGCGTGAAGACTTCTCTCTCTGAAGACCAAAAAGCCGTAGCGTACATGTTGGACCACAAGTATGCTGGCAAGAGCATCCCGTCTGGTGCAGAGATCAACAAGGCCTATGTTGTCATCACTACTGTGTCTCGCCCCCTTGACCTAGATGAGGGCAAGGTTCTTGGCAGACTGGCGAAGTACACTTCCCAGCAAGGGCTTTGGGATGGAGATGCAATATGGCAGTCGTGCCAACATATCTCATCAGCCACCTGGTGGAAGGGACTTTGTGGATCCGAGGCTCTTTCCCCTGTTGCCTCCATCATCCTCCAAATCCCACCAACATCAGCCACCTCAGAGGGCAACTGGTCCTTGTTTGGGAACACACACACCAAAGCAAGCAACCGGCTGACCAATACAAGGGTGGAACAATTGGTGGCCATCCGGGCAAATTTGAGGCTTTTTGGGCCTGACAACGAGCCATCCTCAACAAGGTTGGAAAGTGACAGTGAAGATGAGGCCTCAGAGTCTGATGTTCAAGAGGTGGACATTGAGGTCCAGGGAGAAGACATGGAAGTCTGAGAGGAAGACAACCAAAGCTTTAGTTCCGAGACTATCATTTCACAGATGTATGTTGAAAACGTGTTTGGGAGATGTGATGGATCATTGGGGATCATTCAATATTCCCTTTCTTTTGTTGTTCAGTGAAATCATCCCATGTGAAGAGTCAACTCACTTAAAGTTCAATTCGTAACTAAATAATTTATTTTTAATTTTTTTCTATTGCAAATATTCAATAATTTGCAATTATGTCTACTTATGATAAGGTTTATGTTTCTGTCTCCATATGATATGGTAAATATATCCAATGAAAAAAAACATCTACATTTAAATGGTATTAATATTAATTTGCATATATTTCTGTTAAATCCCACGGAACATTTCCACCTCTGAATACTCCCCAAAATGTGCAACACTAGCAATCACTACCGTAGCCCCATCGCTGCCGTAGCCCCATCGCTACCGTAGCCCCATCGCTACCGTAGCCCCATCGCTACCGTAGCCCCCATCGCCACCGTAGCCCCCATCGCCACCGTAGCCCCATCGCCACCGTAGCCCCATCACCACCGTAGCCCCATCACCACCGTAGCCCCATCACCACCGTAACCACATCACTACCGTAACCCCATCACTACCGTAGCCCCATCACCACCGCAGCCCCATCACCACACTGTGAGCCCCATCACCACCCTAGCCCCATCACCACCGCAGCCCCATCACCACCGTAACCACATCAGCCCCATCACCACCGCAGCCCCATCACCACCGCAGCCCCATCACCACCTCAGCCCCATCACCACCGCAGCCCCATCACCACCCTAGCCCCATCACCACCGCAGCCCCATCACCACCGCAGCCCCATCACCACCGCAGCCCCATCACCACCCTAGCCCCATCACCACCGTAGCCCCATCACCACCGTAGCCCCACCACCACCGTAGCCCCACCACCACCACCGTAGCCCCACCACCGTAGCCCCACCACCGTAGCCCCATCACCACCCTAGCCCCACCACCACCCTAGCCCCATCACCACCCTAGCCCCACCACCACCGTAGCCCCACCACCACCGTAGCCCCATCACCACCTAGCCCCACCACCACCCTAGCCCCATCACCACCCTAGCCCCACCACCACCGTAGCCCCACCACCACCCTAGCCCCACCACCACCCTAGCCCCATCACCACCGTAGCCCCACCACCACCGTAGCCCCACCACCACCGTAGCCCCATCTCTACCGTAGCCCCATCTCTACCGTAGCCCCATCACCACCGTAGCCCCATCACCACCGTAGCCCCATCACCACCGTAGCCCCATCACCACCGTAGCCCCATCTCTACCGTAGCCCCATTACTACCGTAACCACATCACTACTGTAGCCAAATCCCTACTGCGCATATATGAATGGTTAAATTAAATATAATATACACTGCTCAAAAAAATAAAGGGAACACCAAAATAACACATCCTAGATCTGAATGAATGAAATATTCTTATTAAATACTTTTTTCTTTACATAGTTGAATGTGCCGACAACAAAATCACACAAAAATGATCAATGGAAATCAAATTTATCAACCCATGGAGGTCTGGATTTGGAGTCACACTCAAAATGAAAGTGGAAAACCACACTACAGGCTGATCCAACTTTGATGTAATGTCCTTAAAACAAGTCAAAATGAGGCTCAGTAGTGTGTGTGGCCTCCACGTGCCTGTATGACCTCCCTACAACGCCTTGGCATCTCCTGTGGTGCAACGTGGCATTGGTGGATGGAGCGAGACATGATGTCCCAGATGTGCTCAACTGGATTCAGGTCTGGGAACGGGGCGGGCCAGTCCATAGCATCAATGCCTTCCTCTTGCAGGAACTGCTGACACCTCAGCCACATGAGGTCTCAGCATTGTCTTGCGTGGAAGGAACCCAGGGCCAACCGCACAGCATATTGTCTCACAAGGGGTCTGAGGATCTCATCTCGTGACCTAATGGCAGTCAGGCTACCTCTGGCGAGCACATGGAGGGCTGTGAGGCACCCCAAAGAAATGCCACCCCACACCATGACTGACCCACCGCCAAACCGGTCATGCTGGAGGATGTTGCAGGCAGCAGAACGTTCTCCACGGCGTCTCCAGACTCTGTCACGTCTGTCACATGTGCTCAGTGTGAACCTGCTTTCATCTGTGAAGAGCACAGGGCGCCAGTGGCGAATTTGCCAATCTTGGTGTTCACTGGCAAATGCAAAACAGTGTTGGGCTGTAAGCACAACCCCCACCTGTGGACATCAGGCCCTCATACCACCCTCATGGAGTCTGTTTCTGACCGTTTGAGCAGACACATGCACATTTGTGGACTGCTGGAGTTCATTTTGCAGGGCTCTGGCAGTGCTCCTCCTTGCACAAAGGCGGAGGTAGCGGTCCTGCTGCTGAGTTGTTGCCCTCCTCCTACGGCCTCCTCCACGTCTCCTGATGTACTGGCCTGTCTCCTGGTAGCGCCTCCATGTTCTGGACACTTCGCTGACAGACACAGCAAACCTTCTTGCCACAGCTCGCATTGATGTGCCATCCTGGATGAGCTGCACTACCTGAGCCACTTGTGTGGGTTGTAGACTCCATCTCATGCTACCACTAGAGTGAAAGCACTGCCAGCATTCAAAAGTGACCAAAACATCAGTCAGGAAGCATAGGAAATGAGAAGTGGGCTGTGGTCACCACCTGCAGAACCACTCCTTTATTGGGGGTGTCTTGCTAATTGCCTATAATTTCCACCTGTTGTCTATTCCATTTGTACAACAGCGTGTGAAATTTATTGTCAATCAAGTGTTGCTTCCTAAGTGGACAGTTTAATTTCACAGAAGTGTGATTGACTTGGAGTTACATTGTGTTGTTTAAGTGTTAGCCTAATTTTTTTGAGCAGTGTATTTAATTTAATGTCTGTGTGTGACAGACTTCTGATTGCTGTGTGAGCCTTGTGGGAGGGGTTGTCAATTATAGTGGAAGTTTCAA
>NW_027011528.1:0-23609 GCF_036934945.1 Oncorhynchus masou masou | reverse complement strand
CATACGTCATTCACGGGGGGGGCATACGTCATTCACGGGGGGCATGCGTCATTCACGGGGGGGGCATACGTCATTCACGGGGGGGGCATACGTCATTCACGGGGGGCCCATACGTCATTCACGGGGGAGGGCATACGTCATTCACGGGGGGCATACGTCATTCACGGGGGGGCATACGTCATTCACGGGGGCATACGTCATTCACGGGGGGCATACGTCATTCACGGGGGCATACGTCATTCACGGGGGAGGGGGGCATACGTCATTCACGGGGGAGGGGGGGCATACGTCATTCACGGGGGGGCATACGTCATTCACAGGGGGGCATGCGTCATTCACAGGGGGGCATGCGTCATTCACAGGGGGGCATGCGTCATTCACAGGGGGGCATGTTTTGTCACGCAATTGCTTAGCCTATAGAAAATGATGCGCAACATGAGCTCCTGGGCTCTCATGAATGTGTTTGATTTTCGGTTACATTTACATTGATGTCAGAGTGATTAGAGGGACAATAGATTGCTGAATACCGGGCAGTTAAAATGTTTGGTAGACTACTAATGACCGTCACCAGCATCAGAACGCTGTTCTGAAAACCCTAGTTTACCGTGACTAAACGGTCACCGGTCACCTTTTGACTGCGGTCATGACGTTGTGACCACCAGTGTGGGCGGTAATGCGGTCACCGTAACAGCCGTTGAAACAGCCTTGGTGTGTGTGTGTCCCCTTGTCATTGTCCGTTCTCTCACCACCATTTTGTTGTTGTTGTTTTTTGTTTGTTTCTCCTCAGGACGTGTCCAAGAAGAACGAGCGCAGCCCCCATCAGGAGTCCATCTGGTCATCATGAGACTGCTCTCTGTGTTCATGTCAGAACCAAGTCTGGATCTAAGTCTTCCTCTGAGGTACGGGCTTTTCGCTCCTCCAATATTTACCAAAAATAACTCCCCCCCCCAGAATTTTCTATATTAACCAGAGAGAAAATTATATTCAGTCACTCATGGAGGACAATGAAGTAGATTCAGTGACTCAACCCACTCAATGCATTTATGAAAGCTGCAATATAACCCAATTCACATAGAAATGTGAGTTATAGATCTCTCATTCTCATTGAAAGCAAGTCTTAAAGTGGTAGAGATCTGTGCTATTTCTATGCTTCCCTTCTTAAAGGAACAGTATGCAGAAATCACTCTCCTATTTCCTGGTTGCTAAAATTCAAATAGTTGGCCTGATATCAGTTTGTGACACAAGCCAGTGTCGTCTAAAGAATCATTGTCTAAACCTGCTGTGAAATATATTTTCAATAACCAAACAATATTGTGTTTTTGAAGCTGGTGTACAAAACCGACAGTAGAAGACACAAGAAAAACGGAAAGCATAGAATTAGCGCACATAGAACACATCTACCGCTTCTTAGACTTGCTTTCGATGAGAATGACGATTTATAACACCCTTTTCTATGTGAATTTGTTGGGTCACCCAAAAGTTACATATGCAGATTTCATTTTTTGATTTGGCATCTTTTTACTTTCGGTTTTGAACACCAACTTCTGATAATATGTTTCACAGCAGGTTTAGGTGGTACAATGATTCTCTACATTGCCTGTTTTGTCACATAAACTGAAATTTGGCAAACTATTAAATTTTAGCAACCAGGAAATAGGGAGCGATTTCTGCGTATTGCTCCTTTAAGTGACACATTTCAGCGTGATGCCTTCGTTAGGTTTTTACGGACAGAAGAGGCTTTTCTACCTTTTCAAAATGGCCTCCTATGGAAATTTTATGTTGATCTGTTCTAAGTTTTCCCGATCTCTTCTCCAGTCGTCCTCTCTGATCTCCAACGCCACGGCCACAGCCCTGCTCAGTCAGGGCGATAGACTACTGTCTCCACGTCCTCAAGTCTCTGCTGGAGTTCTGGAAGAGCCAGCAGGAAGAGGAGGTCTGTGGCAGCCTCCCAGCTCCTCAAACCTCACACCTCCTCCTCTCCTCCAGACATGAGCCCCTTCTTCCTGAGGCAGTACGTCAAGGTAGAGGAGAAACCCCCAGCGCCGATTTCAAAAAACGTCATCTTGTTGAGGTGCAGCCCACAAACTGTTTTTTCACAGACTTTGTTTCAGCATGTTGAGGGGATCAGTTGGAGCAACACTGGTGCTGAATCGGTCATCTTAATCACATAATGAATAGATGTTTGGGATGCAAGGTGATTGGTAGACACTGTGTTCCTGTGTGTCTATTTACTTCATGTATGTTCTCTCCTGTCTCTCTCGTTCTGTCCTCTCGCTCTCTCCTGTCTCTCCTCTCGCTCTCTCCTGTCTCTCCTCTCGCTCTCTCCCGTCTCTCCTCTCGCTCTCTCCCGTCTCTCCTCTCGCTCTCTCCCGTCTCTCCTCTCGCTCTCCCGTCTCTCCTCTCGCTCTCTCCCGTCTCTCCTCTCGCTCTCTCCCGTCTCTCCTCCTCGCTCTCTCCCCGTCTCTCCTCTCGCTCTCTCCCGTCTCTCCTCTCGCTCTCTCCCGTCTCTCCTCTCGCTCTCTCCCGTCTCTCCTCTAGCTCTCTCCCGTCTCTCCTCTCGCTCTCTCCCGTCTCTCCTCTCGCTCTCTCCCGTCTCTCCTCCTCGCTCTCTCCCGTCTCTCCCTCTCGCTCTCTCCCGTCGCTCTCTCCGTCTCTCCTCTCGCTCTCCCGTCTCTCCTCTCGCTCTCTCTCCGTCTCTCCTCTCGCTCTCTCCCGTCTCTCCTCTCGCTCTCTCCCGTCTCTCCTCGCTCTCTCCCCGTCTCTCCTCTCGCTCTCTCCCGTCTCTCCTCTCGCTCTCTCCCGTCTCTCCTCTCGCTCTCTCCCGTCGCTCTCTCCCGTCGCTCCTCTCGCTCTCTCCCGTCTCTCCTCTCGCTCTCTCCCGTCTCTCCTCTCGCTCTCTCCCGTCTCTCCTCTCGCTCTCTCCCGTCTCTCCTCTCGCTCTCTCCCGTCGCTCTCTCCCGTCGCTCTCTCCCGTCTCTCCCGTCGCTCTCTCCCGTCTCTCCTCTCGCTCTCTCCCGTCTCTCCTCTCGCTCTCTCCCGTCTCTCCTCTCGCTCTCTCCCGTCTCTCCTCTCGCTCTCTCCTCTCTCCCGTCGCTCTCTCCCGTCGCTCTCTCCTGTCTCCTAATCAGGGTCATGCTGCTGATGTGTTTGAGGCCTACTCCCAACTTCTGACTGAGATGGTTCTGAGATTACCTTATCAGATCAAGAAGATCGCTGACACCAACCCCCGCATCCCGCCTCCCGTCTTCGACCACTCCTGGTTCTACTTCCTGTCTGAGGTACATGATTACACACACTAACACTCCTTCTACCATCTATGGCTCACACACTAACACTCCTTCTACCATCTATGGCTCACACACTAACACTCCTTCTACCATCTATGGTTCACACACTAACACCCCTTCTACCATCTATGGCTCACACACTATCACCCCTTCTACCATCTATGGCTCACACACTAACACCCCTTCTACCATCTATGGTTCACACACTAACACTCCATCGACCATCTATGGCTCACACACTAACACTCCTTCTACCATCTATGGCTCACACACTAACACCCCTTCTACCATCTATGCCTCACACACACTAACACCCCTTCTACCTTCTATGGCTCACACACCAACACTCCTTCTACCATCTATGGCTCACACACACTAAAACTCCTTCTACCATCTATGGCTCACACACCAACACCCCTTCTACCATCTATGGCTCACACACCAACACTCCTACCATCTATGGCTCACACACTAACACTCCTACCATCTATGGCTCACACTCTAACACTCCTACCATCTATTGCTCACACACTAACACCCCTTCTACCATCTATGGCTCACACACCAACACTCCTACCATCTATGGCTCACACACTAACACTCCTACCATCTATGGCTCACACTCTAACACTCCTACCATCTATGGCTCACACACTAACACTCCTACCATCTATGGCTCACACTCGAACACTCCTACCATCTATGGCTCACACACTAACACTCCTTCTACCATCTATGGCTCACACACTAACACTCCTTCTACCATCTATGGTTCACACACTAACACCCCTTCTACCATCTATGGCTCACACACTATCACCCCTTCTACCATCTATGGCTCACACACTAACACCCCTTCTACCATCTATGGTTCACACACTAACACTCCATCGACCATCTATGGCTCACACACTAACACTCCTTCTACCATCTATGGCTCACACACTAACACTCCTTCTACCATCTATGGTTCACACACTAACACTCCTTCTACCATCTATGGCTCACACACTATCACCCCTTCTACCATCTATGGCACACACACTAACACCCCTTCTACCATCTATGGCTCACACACACTAACACTCCTTCTACCATCTATGCCTCACACACACTAACACCCCTTCTACCATCTATGGCTCACACACACTAACACTCCTTCTACCATCTATGGCACACACACTAACACCCCTTCTACCATCTATGGCTCACACACTAACACTCCTTCTACCATCTATGGTTCACACACTAACACTCCTTCTACCATCTATGGCTCACACACTATCACCCCTTCTACCATCTATGGCACACACACTATCACCCCTTCTACCATCTATGGCACACACACTAACACCCCTTCTACCATCTATGGCTCACACACACTAACACTCCTTCTACCATCTATGGTTCACACACTAACACTCCTTCTACCATCTATGGCTCACACACACTAAAACTCCTTCTACCATCTATGGCTCACACACCAACACCCCTTCTACCATCTATGGCTCACACACCAACACTCCTTCTACCATCTATGGCTCACACACTAACACTCCTACCATCTATGGCTCACACTCTAACACTCCTACCATCTATTGCTCACACACTAACACTCCTTCTACCATCTATGGCTCACACACTAACACTCCTACCATCTATGGCTCACACTCGAACACTCCTACCATCTATGGCTCACACACTAACACCCCTTCTACCATCTATGGCTCACACACTAACACCCCTTCTACCATCTTTGGCTCACACTCTAACACCCCTTCTACCATCTATGGCTCACACTCGAACACTCCTACCATCTATGGCTCACACACTAACACTCCTTCTACCATCTATGGCTCACACACTAACACCCCTTCTACCATCTTTGGCTCACACTCTAACACCCCTTCTACCATCTATGGCTCACACACTAACACCCCTTCTACCATCTATGGCTCACACTCTAACACCCCTTCTATGGCTGCCTGTGTAGTACCTGATGATTCAGCAGACTCCGTTCGTGAGACGCCAGGTCAGGAAGCTGCTCCTGTTCATCTGTGGTTCAAAGGAGAAGTACCGTCAGCTCCGGGACCTGCACACGCTGGACTCTCACGTCCGCGGCATCAAGAAGCTCCTGGAAGAACAGGGCATCTTCCTCCGCGCCGGCGTCGTCACGGCAACCTCCGGCTCCGCCCTGCAGTACGACACGCTCATTAGTCTGGTGAGGGTCTACATCTCGGTTCTTGGGAGAGAAACCCCCCCCCCCCCCCCCTTTTTGTTTGTATTAATCCCCCAATACCTCAGTCTTACATCTTTAAAAATATGTATATCTATATATTTTTGCAAAATTTTTCTTGTACTTGAGTTTCTCTGTTTTTTGTCAACAGATGGAGCACCTGAAGGCCTGTGCTGAGATAGCCACCCAGAGGACCATCAACTGGCAGAAGTTCTGTATGAAGGATGACTGTAAGTTCAAGGCTCTTCACTCTTGCTCTTTTTTAGTCTTTTTCCCTCTCAAGTGGTAACCAGGGTAACATTTAGACTTGTCAAGTGGTAACCAGGGTAGCCTTTAGACTTGTCAAGTGGTAACCAGGGTAACATTTAGACTTGTCAAGTGGTAACCAGGGTAGCCTTTAGACTTGTCAAGTGGTAACCAGGGTGGCCTTTAGACTTGTCAAGTGGTAACCAGGGTGGCCTTTAGACTTGTCAAGTGGTAACCAGGGTGGCCTTTAGACTTGTCAAGTGGTAACCAGGGTAGCCTTTAGACTTGTCAAGTGGTAACCAGGGTAGCCTTTAGACTTGTCAAGTGGTAACCAGGGTAGCCTTTAGACTTGTCAAGTGGTAACCAGGGTAGCCTTTAGACTTGTCAAGTGGTAACCAGGGTGGCCTTTAGACTTGTCAAGTGGTAACCAGGGTGGCCTTTAGACTTGTCAAGTGGTAACCAGGGTAGCCTTTAGACTTGTCAAGTGGTAACCAGGGTAGCCTTTAGACTTGTCAAGTGGTAACCAGGGTAGCCTTTAGACTTGTCAAGTGGTAACCAGGGTAGCCTTTAGACTTGTCAAGTGGTAACCAGGGTAGCCTTTAGACTTGTCAAGTGGTAACCAGGGTGGCCTTTAGACTTGTCAAGTGGTAACCAGGGTGGCCTTTAGACTTGTCAAGTGGTAACCAGGGTAGCCTTTAGACTTGTCAAGTGGTAACCAGGGTAACATTTAACATCTTACATTTACATTTAAGTCATTTAGCAGACGCTCTTATCCAGAGCGACTTACAAATTGGTGAATTCACCTTCTGACATCCAGTGGAACAGCCACTTTACAATAGTGCATCTAAATCATTTAGGGGGGGTGAGAAGGATTACTTTATCCTATCCTAGGTATTCCTTGAAGAGGTGGGGTTTCAGGTGTCTCCGGAAGGTTATGCCTCTCAATTGTGAATTTCTTGAAGTGTTACCCTGTCCTTTTGCTGTTATCGAGCCAATCTGTGCTGTACTGCGAGAGTTTCAGTTGGCATGGATTAGTTAGTTTGTCTTTTTAACTCTCTCCCCCCACTCCCCTCTCTCTCTCCCACTCCCCTCTCTCTCTCCCCCCCACTCCCCTCTCTCTCTCTCTCTCTCCCCCCACTCCCCTCTCTCTCTCTCTCCCCCACTCCCCTCTCTCTCTCTCTCCCCCACTCCCCTCTCTCTCTCTCCCCCACTCCCTCTCTCTCTCCCCCACTCCCCTCTCTCTCTCTCTCCCCCACTCCCCTCTCTCTCTCTCTCCCCCACTCCCCTCTCTCTCTCTCCCCCCACTCCCCCTCTCTCTCTCTCTCTCTCCCACTCCCCTCTCTCTCTCTCCCCCACTCCCCTCTCTCTCTCTCTCTCTCTCCCACTCC
The DNA here is from genome assembly GCF_036934945.1 of Oncorhynchus masou masou. Lineage (NCBI taxonomy): Eukaryota > Metazoa > Chordata > Actinopteri > Salmoniformes > Salmonidae > Oncorhynchus > Oncorhynchus masou. Next base: position 16,452 of record NW_027011528.1, on the reverse strand, counting down.
CCTCTCTCTCTCTCTCCCCCACTCCCCTCACTCTCTCTCTCTCCCCCACTCCCCTCACTCTCTCTCTCTCCCCACTCCCCTCTCTCTCTCTCTCTCCCCCACTCCCCTCACTCTCTCTCTCCCCCCCCTCTCTCTCTCCCCCACTCCCCTCTCTCTCTCCCCCACTCCCCTCTCTCTCCCCCACTCCCCTCTCTCTCTCTCTCTCCCCCACTCCCCTCTCTCTCTCTCCCCCACTCCCCTCTCTCTCTCTCCCCACTCCCCTCACTCTCTCTCTCTCCCCCACTCCCCTCACTCTCTCTCTCTCCCCCACTCCCCACTCTCTCTCTCCCCCACTCCCCACTCTCTCTCTCCCCCACTCCCTCTCTCTCTCTCCCCCCCACTCCCCACTCTCTCTCTCTCCCCCCACTCCCCACTCCCCTCTCTCCCTCTCCCCCACTCCCCACTCTCTCTCTCTCCCCTCACTCCCCTCTCTCTCTCTCTCTCTCTCTCCCCCACTCCCCCTCTCTCTCTCTCTCTCTCTCCCCCACTCCCCCTCTCTCTCTCTCTCCCCCACTCCCTCTCTCTCTCTCTCTCTCCCCCCACTCCCCTCTCTCTCTCTCTCTCCCCCACTCCCCTCTCTCTCTCTCTCCCCACTCCCCTCTCTCTCTCTCTCTCTCTCCCCCCACTCCCTCTCTCTCTCTCTCTCCCCCACTCCCCTCTCTCTCTCTCTCTCTCCCCCCCACTCCCCTCTCTCTCTCTCCCCCCACTCCCCTCTCTCTCTCCCCCCCTCCCCTCCCGCTCCTCCCCCCCCTCCCCCCCTCTCTCTCTCCAGCCATACTGTACTTCCTACTACAGGTCAGCTTCCTGGTAGATGAGGGAGTGTCTCCTGTGCTCCTCCAGCTGCTATCCTGTGCTCTGTGTGGCAGCAAGGTCCTGGCTTCCTCTTCCTCCTCCTCTTCCTCCGGAGGAGGGTCTGGGGGCACTGGGACTCAGTCCTCTCAGAGCAAGTCCTCAAGCAAGAAGAGCAAAAAGGAGGACAAGGAGAAAGACAAAGAAGGTGAGGGAGAGAGACACGAGAGTTCATCGTGTTATAACCTTGCTTACTTAAATTATTACGGCTGTGTATCGTTGGAAATACGTTGAAGTCTTTCGATCGTTAGAAAATGATTTTGAGTTAAAATGTTTTTTTTATCCTTGAAAACCTTTCATTTGTTTTAAGTTTGAGAAACAGACTTGGTACTGTAGTCTGAAGTGTTTGTGTTTTAAGGAAGACTTGCTACTGTAGTCTGAAGTGTTTGTGTTTTAAGGAAGACTTGCTACGTGTGTGTGTGTGTGTGTGTGTGCGTGCTCCAAGCAAGTCTTTCTCTAAAATGTTGTCTTCTTCTCCAGGTGACGGTGTGGGTAGCCAGGAGGACCAGCTGTGTACTGCTCTGGTCTCTCAGCTCAACAAGTTTGCCGACAAAGAGACTCTGATTCAGTTCCTCCGCTGCTTCCTGCTCGAGTCCAACTCCTCTGCCGTGCGCTGGCAAGCCCACTGTCTCGCACTGCATATCTACAGGTATGTACCCACACTACATAAAGGTACAGTAGTACACACTAGTGCGAATAACCGCCATTTTGTATTATAATTTTGGGGAGTTGTTAATAAACAACTAATTGTCAGTTCAATAAGTTGAATTCCGTTTGGTTTCTTTGTGAAGCCAACTCGCCGTTTCGGTAGAGAGAAATCAAATCGTTCACGAGCGAAATCAACTGAACTATGCGTGACGCTGGGCTGAAGGGAGTTGTAGTTTTCATTGAGCAAATATTTAACCTCGTTCAGTGCAGAAATTTTGTAATTAACTGCAATGACCATAATCCATTGCACCAGATTCATTTTTTTCTTCTCAGGCATAGACTTTTAGGCCTGCTGAGTTTGGTTAGACGCACGCAGACCGCATGAAAAAGGAAGGTCCACAACGACGTGAGAATAGAGACAAGTTCGTGATAGATATGCCTCATCCACTTTGAAGAACTAGCTGCCTGCACCTACCTGCCTGTCCAACATCACTACTCTGGACGGCTCTGACTTATGTGGACAACTACAAATACCTGGGTGTCTGGTTAGACTGTAAACTCTCCTTTCAGACTCGTATTAAACCTCTCCAATCCAAAATTAAATCTAGAATTGGCTTCCTACTTCGCAACAAAGCATCCTTCACTCATGCTGCCAAACATACCCTCGTAAAACTGACCATCCTACCGATCCTCGACTTCGGTGATGTTATCTATAAAATAGCCTCCAACCCTCTACTCAGCAAATTGGATGCAGTCTATCACAGTGCCATCCGTTTTGTCACCATAGCCCCATATACTTCCCACCATTGCGACCTGTACGCTCTCGTTGGCTGGCCCTCGCTTCATACTCGTCGCCAAACCCACTGGCTCCACGTCATCTACAAGACCCTGCTAGGTAAAGTCCCCCCTTATCTCAGCTCGCTGGTCACCATAGCATCACCCACCTGTAGCACGAGCTCCAGCAGGTATATCTCTCTAGTCACCTCCAAAACCAATTCTTCCTTTGGCCGCCTCTCCTTCCAGTTCTCTGCTGCCAATGACTGGAACGAACTACAAAAATCTCTGAAACTGGAAACACTTATCTCCCTCACTAGCTTTAAGCACCAACTGTCAGAGCAGCTCACAGATTACTGCACCTGTACATAGCCCACCTATAATTTAGCCCAAACAACTACCTCTTTCCCTACTGTATTTAATTTATTTATTCATTTATTTTACTCCTTTGCACCCCATTATTTCTATCTGTACTTTGCACATTCTTCCACTGCAAATCTACCATTCCAGTGTTTTACTTGCTATATTGTATTTACTTTGCCACCATGGCCTTTTTTTGCCTTTACCTCCCTTATCTCACCTCATTTGCTCATATCGTATATATACTTGTTTCTACTGTGTTATTGACTGTATGTTTGTTTTGCTCCATGTGTAACTCTGTGTTGTTGTATGTGTCGAACTGCTTTGCTTTATCCTGGCCAGGTCGCAATTGTAAATGAGAACTTGTTCTCAACTTGCCTTCCTGGTTAAATAAAGGTGTTCTCAACTTGCCTTCCTGGTTAAATAAAGGTGTTCTCAACTAGCCTACCTGGTTAAATAAAGGTGTTCTCAACTAGCCTACCTGGTTAAATAAAGGTGAAATAAAATAAAATACTACTAGTCAAATGATTTAGTCAGAGGGCCTCCCGGGTGGTGCAGTGGTCTGTGCCACCAGAGACTCTGGGTTCGAGCCCAGGCTCAATTGTGCGTCGCCGTGGGCCCAGCGTCGTCCGGGTTAGGGAGGGTTTGGCCGGTAGGGATATTCTTGTCTCATTGCGCACCAGCGACTCCTGTGGCAGGCCGGGTGCAGTGCACGCTAACCAAGGTCGCCAGGTGCACAGTGTTTCCTCCGACACATTGGTGCGGCTGGCTTCCTGGTTGGATGCGCGCTGTGTTAAGAAGCAGTGCGGCTTGGTTGTGTATCGGAGGACGCATGACCCTCAACCTTCGAGCCCGTACGGGGGTTGTTGAGAAGAGACAAGATGGGAACTACTAATAATTGGATACTACGAAAATTGGGGAGAAAAAGTGGTGTAAAATTTAAAAAAAAAAATAAAAAGATTTATTCAGACAGCTGTGCAGCTCGCCTAGCTAAATAGGATGGTTGAAGACCGAGCAGTATGAGGAGGACAGAGATAAAACTGGCTGCTAATGTGAAGATGTTGACTGTAAGAAAACTAATAAAGACATCGGATACAAACTAAGTCCTATACACAACTGAAATAGTGGTGTCGTTCTTCTTCTATTGAGGTCTACCAAACCTGACAGAGACTATAGAATATTTTCAATGTTTTGGCAATTCAATCTTGTGTGGGGGGGATATTTTACATGTTTAAATAAAATATATATATATATATATATATATATAATTTAAATAATCGAACTGAAACCAAACCGACCTAGAAAAGCACTCAGCACGAGTGTACACACACACACACACACACACACACACACACACACACCTTTCACGAGGCTAGTGTGTGTATCTGTTGTAACGGGTATAAATGTGCAGGCACTTTGTCATTCCAGACAATGCCTGAACCTAGAGAGCCTCCTACACACAATGGTTCTCTGCCAGTTTCTTGGAAGTATGTTTTTCATGCTTGGCTGGTCAGAAAAGACTGTTTGCAGGACTACGATATCTTTCAACATCTACAAATTGTCAATATTTAACCTCAAAGCTAAAAACCATATTTCTTTCTCTCTGTAGAAACTCCAGTAAGTCTCAACAGGAGCTGCTGTTAGACCTGACCTGGGCCATCTGGCCAGAGCTGCCCGCCTACGGACGCAAGGCCGCTCAGTTTGTAGACCTGCTCGGCTACTTTTCCCTGAAGACCCCCCAGACCGAAAAGAAGTTAAAGGAGTATTCCCAGAAAGCTGTGGAAATCCTGAGGACCCAGAACCACATCCTGACCACCCACCCCAACTCTAACATCTACAGGTATGGCTGAATACAGACCGAAACTATCCATCGTCGTTACCCTGATGTCGCTATCGCCTCCAGTCACCTTACTCGTGGAGATTACCGCTGCACTATATGTTTCCCTTGCAAAATAGTTTGTTTTTTTTATCTCAAGACTAACCTGTTTTTAAATAATGGTTCAATTAAATATATCAAACTAGCTTCCACAGGCTGTGCGTCTTCATGTTTTGTTTCTTATTGAAATATGTCTCTCGTCTGTCTGTGTTGCAGTACTCTGTCAGGTCTGGTGGAGTTTGATGGTTTCTACCTGGAGAGTGATCCCTGTCTGGTGTGCAACAACCCTGAAGTGCCCTTCTCTGTAAGTAGTGTCTAACGCTGCTTCCCAATTCTCCACACTTCCCACAAAGTGTGCACTTGCGCAGTTCCCCTTTATGGATATAGGAAGAATGGACTGGTGTAAGTAATGTTTGGGGGGTAACTCCCTACGGGCCATGGTAGCACCAATCCATTACTATTAAATGCATGGGGGGGTAACTCCCTACGGGCCATGGTAGCACCAATCCATTACTATTAAATGCATGGGGGGGGGGGGGGGTAACTCCCTACGGGCCATGGTAGCACCAATCCATTACTATTAAATGCATGGGGGGTAACTCCCTACGGGCCATGGTAGCACCAATTCATTACTATTAAATGCATGGGGGTAACTCCCTACGGGCCATGGTAGCACCAATCCGTTACTATTAAATGCATGGGGGTAACTCCCTACGGGCCATGGTAGCACCAATCCATTACTATTAAATGCAGGGGGTGTAACTCCCTACGGGCCATGGTAGCACCAATCCATTACTATTAAATGCATGGGGGTAACTCTCTATGGGCCATGGTAGCACCAATCCCATTACTATTAAATGCATGAGGGGGGGGTCAAACACACACTTCTGGCTGAAGCGTATTGAATCAAATCTGTGTTCATTTTCATTGACAGGGAAGGCATGGCTTTCCCATTTTCTATGTATCCAATACTCATTCTGTCTTTTCTCTCTGTCTCTGTGTCTCTCTCTCTCTCTCTCTCTGTCTCTCTCCGTCTCTCTCTCTGTGTCTTTGTCTCTCTCTCTGTCTCTCTCTGTGTCTTTGTCTCTCTCTCTCTCTGTGTCTTTGTCTCTCTCTCTCTCTCTGTCTCTCTCTGTGTCTTTGTCTCTCTCTCTCTCTCTGTGTCTTTGTCTCTCTCTCTCTCTCTCTCTCTCTCTCTGTGTCTTTGTCTCTCTCTCTCTCTCTGTGTCTTTGTCTCTCTCTCTCTCTCTCTCTCTCTGTCTCTCTCTCTGTCTCTCGCTCTCTCTCTCTCTCTGTCTCTCTCTCTGTCTCTGTCTCTGTCTCTCTCTCTCTCTCTCTCTCTCTTTCTCTCTCTCTCTCTGTGTCTTTGTCTCTCTCTCTCTCTCTCTCTCTCTCTCTCTCTCTGTCTCTCTCTGTCTCTGTCTCCTCAGAACATCAAGCTGTCGTCCATCAAGGTGGACACCAGATACACTACTACCCAGCAGGTGGTCAAGCTGATCAGCAGTCACACCATCAGTAAGGTGACGGTGAAGATAGGAGACCTAAAGAGGACCAAGATGGTCCGGACCATCAGCCTCTACTACAACAATAGGACTGTACAGGCCATCGTAGAGCTCAAAAACAAGTGAGTTTGTACGCTGAACGTGGTGTGTTTTCGTTTATCCTGGTCCCAGTTATTTTCTATGACCGTAGGAGTTGGCGAGACGGAACATATAGATCTGGGACCAGTCTAATCTGTTGTTCTTATTTAAGTGTATTTAAATATATCTGGCTTTGACAACGATGTGGTACGGTATCAATAGTTGATTTTATTCCATTCAACGCGATACGAATCAACAATAGACAGCCAACTGTACACTGGAAACAGAGAGAGAGCTTGAATCAATGAACCGTTCCGAGTTCTGTCTTAATTCAGTATGAACGGAATCAGCCTAAATGGGTCTTTTTATATTTTGTCTTCTTATATGAAATGTACCTTTTTATCTCCCTCTACCCAGACCGGCCCGTTGGCACAAGGCCAAGAAGGTCCAACTGACTCCAGGTCAGACAGAGGTCAAAATCGACCTGCCGCTGCCTATCGTGGCGTCCAACCTCATGATCGAGTTCTCCGACTTCTACGAGAACTACCAGGCGTCCAGCGAGACGCTCCAGTGCCCGCGATGCTCTGCCTCCGTGCCCGCCAACCCTGGCGTCTGTGGCAACTGTGGAGAAAACGTCTACCAGTGTCACAAGTGCAGGTGGCTGACCAGTGGACTTGAGGCCATCGATGCCTGAAATATTTAATTTATGTTATGTTATGGCTCACTTAAAGATCTGAATAACCAAATCGTTGACATGTCTGATTAGTCCTATCGGGTACACACTTCACGTCTTAAAGTGGGACACTTAAGTTTTGGTGTAGTTTGGTGTTTTTTTGGTTACTGATGCTGATTTTGAACGTGGTTCTTCCATCTTCCTCTTCCTCCTCCAGGTCCATTAATTATGACGAGAAGGATCCGTTCCTGTGTAACGCCTGTGGTTTCTGTAAATACGCCCGCTTCGACTTCATGTTGTACACCAAGCCCTGCTGTGCTGTGGACCCAATAGAGACCGAGGAGGACAGGAAGAAGGTGAACGCATTTAGTTTTATCGTGACTTTCTCAAACTAATTCTTAGTGATGCGTGGCAGGAGTTGGCTATATTTTTTTCCAACCCTGACACACAGTTAAAAAAATAAAAAAATAAAAAACATTCCAGATTTTCTCAGTCCTGGTCACATCCCTCTTGTTGTCCTGGTCACATCCCTCTTGTTGTCCTGGTCACATCCCTCTTGTTGTCCTGGTCACATCCCTCTTGTTGTCCCGGTCACATCCCTCTTGTTGCCCCGGTCACGTCCCTCTTGTTGCCCCGGTCACGTCCCTCTTGTTGCCCCGGTCACGTCCCTCTTGTTGCCCCGGTCACGTCCCTCTTGTTGCCCCGGTCACGTCCCTCTTGTTGCCCCGGTCACGTCCCTCTTGTTGTCCTTGTTGTCCCGGTCACGTCCCTGTTACCTCTCTAACAAGAAACAGAGAACCATCCTTCCCACATCAACTGGTTGAAAACCAAACCAACGCCTGCCTGCTGTTTGTTTGTGTTCTCTGTGTAGGCAGTGACCAACATCAACACGTTGCTGGACAAGGCCGACCGCGTGTACCACCAGCTAATGGGACACAGGCCTCAGCTGGAGAGTCTGCTGTCAAAGGTCAACGAGGCAGCGCCTGAGAAACCACAGGTCAGATACTACCCTCTGGTACATGGACATCCGATTCGCACCGCCACAGATTCACATTTTGACATTTTGAGTACTTTTAGCATTTCACTTGAGTGGGTCAAATGACCAAATAATCACAACCATTTTAAAGTTTAAACCTTTTAAAATACCCGAGCAGTTGTATGGCATCATTCCATAGGATTTATTCTGTATTCATCATTAAGTAAAACATCATGAAGAATTTTTCTTGTTTACTGGAAGTGTTGAACTCGTATCTAATGTTTTGATGCTGTTGTCACGCCCCTATAGGATGATTCCGGAGCAGGGGCGGGACTTGGAGCATCCTCGGCCAATGTGAACCGGTACATCCAGCAGCTGGCTCAGGAGTACAGTGGAGACTGTAAGACTTCCTTTGACGAGCTCTCCAAGATCATACAGGTGAGAGACCGGGGGGGACGGGACGTGATGAGCACAAACTGAGTCCTGTCCTTGCTTACCAAGTTTACATCCTGGTTATAGGTACACACTCAAACATGGCCGTCTGTTCACACCCATCACGGGAACATTGACTCGAATGAGGGGATACCTTTTATATTTTAGTAATTACATTTCTATGGAGCTTCATAGCTGTTCAAAACAGCAGGTCCTACATTCAAGTATTTTTAAAGAGTTTTTTTAAAGAGTTATCATCCCCCCCCTGTCCAGAAAGTCCTGGCGTCCCGTAAAGAGCTCCTGGAGTACGACCTGCAGCAGCGTGAGGCCGCCACCAAGTCCTCTCGCTCCAGCTCCCATCAGCCCACCTTCACAGCCAGCCAGTACAGAGCCCTCTCTGTGTTAGGTACTGCACTTTACACACACACACGCATACGCATACACACACACACACACGCATACGCATACACACACACACACACGCATACGCATACACACACACACACACGCACACGCATACACACACACACACACGCATACACATGCATACACACACACACACACATATACACATGCATACACACACACACACACACACGCATACACACACACACACACGTATATACACACATATACATACGCATACACACACACACACACAGTCTTTCTCAAACTGCTGCAAATCAATTTGCCATGTTGGGACCAATTTACCTTGTTGCCAGACATTTTTATCTAAAGTGTGACTTCCAGAATTTGAGAACATGTTTCTTTTTTTTAGACTAATAACAAAGATCTATATATGTAGGCTGCGGACACACCTCCTGTCTATCTATGTCTATCTATATCTATGTAGGCTGCGGACAAACCTCCTGTCTATCTATATCTATGTAGGCTGCGGACACACCTCCTGTCTATCTATATCTATGTAGGCTGCGGACACACCTCCTGTCTATCTATATCTATGTAGGCTGCGGACACCTATATGTCTATGTCTATGTAGGCTGCGGACACACCACCTATCTATCTATGTCTATCTATATCTATGTAGGCTGCGGACACACCACCTATCTATCTATGTCTATCTATATCTATGTAGGCTGCGGACACACCACCTGTCTATCTATATCCATGTAGGCTGCGGGCACCTATCTATGTCTATCTATATCTATGTAGGCTGTGGACACACCTCCTGTGTGGCAGATCCTGGGGCTGTGGACACACCTCCTGTCTATCTATATCTAGGTGTCCACAGCCTACATAGACATAGATAGACATAGATAGGTGTCCGCAGCCTACATATCTATGTCTATCTATGTCTATGTAGGCTGTGGACACACCACCTATCTATCTATGTCTATCTATATCTATGTAGGCTGCGGACACACCTCCTCCAACAAGTGTTATGGCTGTGCCTCGGCCGTGACGGGTCACTGTATCACCCTGCTAAGAGCCCTGGCCACCAACCCAGCCCTCCGGCAGATCCTGGGGCTCCAGGGGCTCATCAGAGAGCTGTTTGAGTACAACCTGAGAAGAGGCACCTCTGCCATGAGAGAGGAGGTCAGACAACTGGTTTGCCTGCTCACCAGGTATAGTAGTGGTTTGTGTTCTCGTAGACAGCGTTTAAAAAAGTAAATATATATATTTGACCTTTATTTAACTAGTTAAGAACAAATTCTTATTTTCAATGATGGCCTGGAAACAGCGGGTTAACTGCCTGTTCAGGGATCAGAACGACAGATTTGTACCTTGTCAGCTCGGGGATTTGAACTTGCAAACTTTCGGTTACTAGTCCAACGCTCTAACCACTAGGCTACCCTGCCGCCTCTACACTCTAACCACTAGGCTACCCTGCCGCCTCTACACTCTAACCACTAGGCTACCCTGCCGCCTCTACGCTCTAACCACTAGGCCACCCTGCCGCCTCTACGCTCTAACCACTAGGCCACCCTGCCGCCTCTACGCTCTAACCACTAGGCTACCCTGCCGCCTCTACACTCTAACCACTAGGCTACCCTGCCGCCTCTACGCTCTAACCACTAGGCTACCCTGCCGCCTCTACGCTCTAACCACTAGGCCACCCTGCCGCCTCTACGCTCTAACCACTAGGCCACCCTGCCGCCTCTACGCTCTAACCACTAGGCTACCCTGCCTCCTCTACACTCTAACCACTAGGCTAACCAAACGTGCACATAGCTCACAAGTGTACATAAGCCCAAATGACTGTTAACCTGGGTAGTCCGTGTGCTCTAAGACCTGTGTTAGTCCTCTGAGCTGAAAGCCTAGGCAATTCCCATTACACACCCACATACAGTCAGTAAACCCATTCTCGTCTGTCGACGTCTCCCTGCACAGGGACCAGCCAGAGGCCACTCAGCAGATGAATGACCTGATCATTCACAAGGTGTCAGCTGCTCTGAAGGGCCACTGGGCCAACCCTGACCTGGTCTCCAGTCTGCAGTATGAGATGCTGCTGCTCACCGACTCCATCTCCAAGGAGGGGGGCTGCTGGGAGCTACGACTGCGATGTGGTGAGGCTTTTACCTCCCCCTATTTTTACTCTCATCCCCCTATTTTTACTCTCATCCCTCTATTTTTACACTCATCCCTCTGTTTTTACACTCATCCCTCTATTTTTACACTCATCCCTCTATTTTTACTCTCATCCCCCTATTTTTACTCTCATCCCCCTATTTTTACTCTCATCCCCCTATTTTTACACTCATCCCTCTATTTTTACTCTCATCCCCCTATTTTTACTCTCATCCCCCTATTTTTACTCTCATCCCCCTATTTTTACTCTCATCCCTCTATTTTTACTCTCATCCCCCTATTTTTACACTCATCCCTCTATTTTTACTCTCATCCCTCCATTTTTACTCTCATCCCCTATTTTTACTCTCATCCCCCTATTTTTACTCTCATCCCCCTATTTTTACTCTCATCCCCCTATTTTTACTCTCATCCCCCTATTTTTACACTCATCCCTCTATTTTTACTCTCATCCCTCTATTTTTACTCTCATCCCTCTATTTTTACACTCATCCCTCTATTTTTACTCTCATCCCCCTATTTTTACACTCATCCCCCTATTTTTACACTCATCCCTCTATTTTTACTCTCATCCCCCTATTTTTACACTCATCCCTCTATTTTTACTCTCATCCCCCTATTTTTACTCTCATCCCCCTATTTTTATTCTCATCCCCCTATTTTTACTCTCATCCCTCTATTTTTACTGTCATCCCCCTATTTTTACACTCATCCCTCTATTTTTACTCTCATCCCTCTATTTTTAATCTCATCCCCCTATTTTTACACTCATCCCTCTATTTTTACTCTCATCCCTCTATTTTTACTCTCATCCCTCTATTTTTACTCTCATCCCCTATTTTTACTCTCATCCCCCTATTTTTACTCTCATCCCCCTATTTTTACACTCATCCCCCTATTTTTACTCTCATCCCCCTATTTTTACACTCATCCCCCTATTTTTACTCTCATCCCTCTATTTTTACTCTCATCCCTCTATTTTTACACTCATCCCTCTATTTTTACTCTCATCCCCCTGTTTTTACACTCATCCCCCTATTTTTACACTCATCCCTCTATTTTTACTCTCATCCCTATTTTTACACTCATCCCTCTATTTTTAATCTCATCCCTCTATTTTACTCTCATCCCCTATTTTTAATCTCATCCCCTATTTTTTACTCATCCCCCTATTTTTACTCTCATCCCCCTATTTTTACTCTCATCTCCCTATTTTTACTCTCATCCCCCTATTTTTACACTCATCCCTCTATTTTTACTCTCATCCCCCTATTTTTACTCTCATCCCCCTATTTTTACACTCATCCCTCTATTTTTACTCTCATCCCCTATTTTTACACTCATCCCTCTATTTTTACTCTCATCCCTCTATTTTTACTCTCATCCCTCTATTTTTACACTCATCCCTCTATTTTTACTCTCATCCCCCTATTTTTACACTCATCCCCCTATTTTTACACTCATCCCTCTATTTTTACTCTCATCCCCCTATTTTTACACTCATCCCTCTATTTTTAATCTCATCCCTCTATTTTTACTCTCATCCCCCTATTTTTAATCTCATCCCCCTATTTTTACTCTCATCCCCCTATTTTTACTCTCATCCCCCTATTTTTACTCTCATCTCCCTATTTTTACTCTCATCCCCCTATTTTTACACTCATCCCTCTATTTTTACTCTCATCCCCCTATTTTTACTCTCATCCCCCCTATTTTTACACTCATCCCTCTATTTTTACTCTCATCCCCTATTTTTACACTCATCCCCCTATTTTTACACTCATCCCCTATTTTTACTCTCATCCCCCTACCTTTACTCATTCCCCTATTTTTACACTCATCCCTCTATTTTTACTCTCATCCCCTATTTTTACACTCATCCCCCTATTTTTACACTCATCCCCCTATTTTTACTCTCATCCCCTATTTTTACTCTCATCCCCTCTATTTTTACTCTCATCCCCCTATTTTTTACACTCATCCCCCTATTTTTACACTCATCCCCCTATTTTTACTCTCATCCCCCTATTTTTACTCTCATCCCCCTATTTTTACTCTCATCCCTCTATTTTTACTCTCATCCCCCTATTTTTTTCACACTCATCCCTCTATTTTTACACTCATCCCTCTATTTTTACACTCATCCCTCTATTTTTACTCTCATCCCCACTCATCCCTCTATTTTTACTCTCATCCCCCTATTTTTACACTCATCCCCCTATTTTTACACTCATCCCTCTATTTTTACTCTCATCCCCCTATTTTTACACTCATCCCCCTATTTTTACTCTCATCCCTCCTATTTTTACTCTCATCCCTCCTATTTTTACTCTCATCCCTCCTATTTTTACTCTCATCCCTCCTATTTTTACTCTCATCCCTCCTATTTTTACACTCATCCCTCCTATTTTTACACTCATCCCTCCTATTTTTACACTCATCCCTCCTATTTTTACTCTCATCCCTCCTATTTTTACTCTCATCCCTCCTATTTTTACTCTCATCCCTCCTATTTTTACTCTCATCCCCCTATTTTTACTCTCATCCCCCTATTTTTACTCTCATCCCCCTATTTTTACTCTCATCCCCCTATTTTTACACTCATCCCCCTATTTTTACACTCATCCCTCTATTTTTACTCTCATCCCTCTATTTTTACTCTCATCCCTCTATTTTTACTCTCATCCCTCTATTTTTACTCTCATCCCCCTATTTTTACACTCATCCCACCTATTTTTACACTCATCCCCCTATTTTTACACTCATCCCCCTATTTTTACACTCATCCCCCTATTTTTACTCTCATCCCCCTATTTTACACTCATCCCCCTATTTTTACTCTCATCCCCTATTTTACTCTCATCCCCCTATTTTTACACTCATCCCTCTATTTTTACACTCATCCCCCTATTTTTACACTCATCCCTCTATTTTTACTCTCATCCCCCTATTTTTTACACTCATCCCTCCTATTTTTACACTCATCCCTCCTATTTTTACACTCATCCCCCTATTTTTACACTCATCCCCCTATTTTTACACTCATCCCCTATTTTTACTCTCATCCCCTATTTTTACTCTCATCCCCCTATTTTTACACTCATCCCCTATTTTACTCTCATCCCCTATTTTTACACTCATCCCTCTATTTTTACACTCATCCCCCTATTTTTACACTCATCCCTCTATTTTTACTCTCATCCCCCTATTTTACACTCATCCCTCCTATTTTTACACTCATCCCCCTATTTTTACACTCATCCCCCTATTTTTACACTCATCCCTCCTATTTTTACACTCATCCCTCCTATTTTTACACTCATCCCTCCTATTTTTACTCTCATCCCCCTATTTTTACACTCATCCCCCTATTTTTACACTCATCCCTCCTATTTTTACTCTCATCCTCCTATTTTTACTCTCATCCCCTCCTATTTTTACTCTCATCCCTCCTATTTTTACACTCATCCCTCCTATTTTTACTCTCATCCCTCCTATTTTTTACTCTCATCCCTCCTATTTTTACTCTCATCCCTCCTATTTTTACTCTCATCCCCCTTTTTACCCTATTTTAAATGTAATAATCCGTCATGTTTCTGCGTCTATAGCCCTGAGTCTGTTCCTGATGGCGGTGAACATCAAGACCCCTGTGGTGGTGAGAACATTACCTGATGTGTCTCAGGATCCTACAGAAACTCATCAAGCCCCTGCCCCCACCTCCAAGAAGAACAAGGTACCGCCTTACTATAGCACTAGTCAGTCAGTCATGCTCGCCGCAACGGCTGCTTGGGGGGCAGTGCTTGAGGAGAGACTTACATTGCACTCCTGTGATTTTATAGAATGACTATAAAATTATATTGAGAGTCATTTAGGATTTTTTTTAGGTGATTTTGATTTTGTGGGATTAGTCCATTTCAGGAAATGTTGTTGTTTCTGTGTTCCAGGATTCTGCTGTGGAGTCTCTGACTACAGTGAAGCCTACTGTGAGATCCATGCTCAGGCCCAGTCTGCTCAAGAAGGACCCCAAAGCATCGTATGAAGCCTGGAAAAAAGTGCCTTCCAGCAAGATGTGAGTAGATGTGATTTTTTTTTTTTTTTTTTTTTTTTAATCGGTTGGTCTGCCCGACTGTAGTAGGGATTGATTTGAAGCTCAATGTTTTAAATTAAAATCTCCCTACCATCAGATTTAAGCCATTATGACACCAATGTCGATGAAATGTTCCAAATGAACTTGATTGGAGGTACACAACACTGGCCACCTCTTGTCATGGCTGGTACGAGAACCACATACCAGATTTTAACAGGGTCGTTAGCATTAGAGAAAAAATAAATCAATGATTTGCCTCGATCTAGCTCAATATCTCCAGGCATCAGATAAGAACAAGACTACAGCAGCCATGAAGTGATCATTGGACTAGTTTGGATTAAATTGATTGATTTATCACTCTCACATGCTCATTTCTGTCTATTAAGAACCAACGATATGCTACGTTATTGTAGCATTTCTGACAATGCTAACATGTTGTTGTTTTTTATAGCTCACGCTCAGTGTTCTAACACCAGGTCGGTTGCTTGGCAACAACACAGCTGCCAGTCATAAGATGTGTATGTGAATAAACCTAGGCTACTGTAGATACTGTTGCTAGCTATATATGGTGGTATTCAAGCTGAGGTAATCAAAAGAAAATGCAAACAAGATAATTTGCTTAGCTAGCTAGCTAACGTCCAAAGTCCAGTAAGCACAAACAAATACGCACAAATAAGGTAGCGAATGTTCTGCTATGATAGCCAGTTAAACGTTAGCTAACCTAAGACTGTAAAAAACATTTTTTTACATAATTTGAAGCTCAAATTACATTTTCGAAAGATACCTTTTGTATGTGGAAATGTTGTGATTTGAATTTTGTATAATCACCTTCCAGTGCAAAAACGATGGAAATTACAAAAGGGAGAAAAAAAATGTTTTAATTGAGAAGTAGGGATTGCTATCAAGCTGAAAAATAAAGAAATTCACAGGATCACCACAATGTCTACTCCACCCATGCTCTACCAAGGTTTTCCATCACACAGCTTTGACCTACTACAGTAGCAATGTTGATCTATTGTACTTCTATGTGCCTGCAGGTTTTTTTAGAATTCAAACCTTCTCAAGCAGCTTAATTCATACTCTTAGAGGAGGGTCTACCACAATAATGTGATATGTACCACATACAAGTTAAAGTATTGGAGTTGTCACACACCACACTAATCACTTGACACTACCTTATCAAGCTGAATTTTTTTTTTTTTATAATAATAATATTATTTGCAAGCAAGACCATCCTGCTTGATTGGGCTGTTTTGTCTTGTAGTAATGTGGTGCTTGTCTGTGGTGCTTGTCTGTGGTGCTTGTCTGTGGTGCCTGTCTGTGGTGCTTGTCTGTGGTGCTTGTCTGTGGTGCTTGTCTGTGGTGCTTGTCTGTGGTGCTTGTCTGTGGTGCTTGTCTGTGGTGCCTGTCTGTGGTGCCTGTCTAGTTCCTTAAACCTTTTTATTTCATAACATATCTCTTCCGGTCAGTAGGTGCCCAACGTCTAACAGCCAATGGTGATGTGTTGGATACAGTCCCACTATATATATATATATATATATATATATATATATATATATATATATATATATATATATATATATATATATATATATATATATATATATA
>NW_027011527.1:0-23612 GCF_036934945.1 Oncorhynchus masou masou | reverse complement strand
GGGGGTTGAACTAGAAAAAGGGAAGATTAGCAGATTGTTTGAGATGGGGGCGTGGGGGGTTGAACTGGAAAAGGGGAAGTTTAGCAGATTGTCTGAGATGGGGGCGTGGGGGTTGAACTGAAAAAGGGAAGTTTAGCAGATTGTCTGAGTAGGGGGCGTGGGGGTTGAACTGAAAAAGGGAAGTTTAGCAGACTGTCTGAGTAGGGGGCGTGGGGGTTGAACTAGAAAAAGGGAAGATTAGCAGATTGTTTGAGATGGGGGCGTGGGGGTTGAACTGAAAAAGGGAAGTTTAGCAGATTGTCTGAGATGGGGGCGTGGGGGTTGAACTGAAAAGGGTGGATAGGCTAAAATTGAATGATTAATTATATTAATTATGATTATATGTTATTTTGGACATATTATTACAATAATATATGTTGCTGTCTGCTAAAGTGAGTAATTCTACAATGAATACAATATTAGCCATTACTAATATTTACAACAACAGTAAGTGGTCTATATAATAAACTAAAGGTGATGTACACGACGTGATCAAAAGTATGCGGACACCTGCTCGTCCAACATCTCATTCTGAAATCATGGGCATTAACATGGAGTTGCTCCTCCCTTTGCTGCTATAACAGCCTCCACTCTTCTGGGAAGGCTTTCCACTAGATGTTGGAACATTGCTGCTATAACAGCCTCCACTCTTCTGGGAAGGCTTTCCACTTGATGTTGGAACATTGCTGCTATAACAGCCTCCACTCTTCTGGGAAGGCTTTCCACTAGATGTTGGAACATTGCTGCTATAGCAGTCTCCACTCTTCTGGGAAGGCTTTCCACTAGATGCTGGAACATTGCTGCTATGACAGCTGCCACTCTTCTGGGAAGGCTTTCCACTAGATGTTGGAACATTGCTGCTATAACAGCCTCCACTCTTCTGGGAAGGCTTTCCACTAGATGTTGGAACATTGCTGCTATAACAGCCTCCACTCTTCTGGGAAGGCTTTCCACTAGACGTTGGAACATTGCTGCCATAACAGCCTCCACTCTTCTGGGAAGGCTTTCCACTAGACGTTGGAACATTGCTGCTATAACAGCCTCTACTCTTCTGGGAAGGCTTTCCACTAGACGTTGGAACATTGCTGTGGGCATTCAGCCACAAGAGCGTTAGTGAGGTCGGGCACTGATGTTGGGCAATTAGGCTTAGCTCGCAGTCGGCGTTCCAATTCATCCCAAAGGTGTTCGACGGGGTTGAGGTCAGGGCTCTGTGTAGGCCAGTCAAGTTCTTCCACACCGATCTCGGGCTTTCCCCAAACTGTTGCCATAATATTGGAAGCACAGAATCGTCTAGAATGTCACTGTATGCTGTAGCATTACGATTTCCCTTCCCTGGAACTAAGGGGACTAGCCCGAACCATGAAAAACAGCCCCAGACCATTATTCCCCCTCCACCAAACTTTACAGTTGGTATTATGCATTGGGGCAGGTGGCGTTCTCCTGGCATCCACCAAACCCAGATTCGTCCGTCTCGTTCTGTGGACTTGTGTGGCCTACCACTTTGCGGCTGAGCAGGTGTTTCTCCTCAACGTTTCCACTTCGCAATAACAGCACTTACAGTTGACCAGTGCAGCTCTAGAAGAGCAGAAATTTTACAAATTAACTTGTAAAGGTGTTATCCTGTGATGGTGCCACATTGAAAGCCACTGAGCTCTTCAGTAAGGCCATTCTACTGACAATGTTTGTCTATGGAGATTGCATGGCTGTGAGCTCTATTTTATACACCTATCAGCAATGGGTGTGCCTGAAATAGCAGAATCTGCTAATTTGAAGGAGTGTTCCCATACTTTTGTATATAGTGTGTGTGTATGTGTGTGTGTGTGTGTGTGTGTGTGTGTGTGTGTGTGTGTGTGTGTGTGTGTGTGTGTGTGTGTGTGTGTGTGTGTGTGTGTATTTTTATACACAGTCAGTGTACAATACCAGGTAAGTACACGGGACAGAACAGTAGTCCTGAAGCAGACGTGATTTGTTGACATTGTCCCCATTTGGGAAGGTTGTCCACGCCTTGCCCATGTTTTAGACCAATAGAAATAGGGTTGGATTTGCATGAGTCTACGGGGACAGTATAAATAAACCATTTGAAACCTTCAAGTTCAAGTGAATATCATTTTGCGTAGTTGGACAACTTTACAAAAATAGACTTTTACAAGCAGTAAAATACATGACAAACAATTTACTTTTTAATTTGGAAAGTTCTTTAATTATATTGAATCAACTGTACTATGGGAAAAGAAATCTCCTGGTTGATCATAATTGGGATTTGTATCAAGTCATCATGTGAGTCTCTCTTCAACACTGAAACTCCTGTTCTCAGTAAGTTGGACGATTCTTTTACTCTCTCAAATTAATTAATGCATTATTCTGAATACAAAACGTTATGTAAAAAATGTAATACATTTAGGCAGTTTCCATGAAAGCAGTTTCCATGAAGGCAGTTTCCATTAACCTGTTTTGAGTTCTGACAGCCAGACAGTTCATTATTCGGAACTAACCTGTTGGTGTTTTATTAGGATAAGAGGAGTGTACCCTGATCCCAGATCACCTGAACACATGGGCTAGAAGAGATTTCACAAAATCATGACACATTCATACGTACATGAACCCTGTACATTATAACCATATTTTTCATGTATGCGTATTAAAATTTAAATAAGTAGCATATTATGTTTTTAAACTTTAACAAATAATTGTAAATGATGAGGTTTGGGATGATTTTATAATTTTGCAATCTGAGAGAGGAATGACTACGCTCTCTGGTTCAACCTCTACAGCCCCTAAGGGCCGTTTTGTGCTTTTCAACTCATGAGAATATGCATTATGCCTCAGTGCTTTCGAACACCGGTGTCTATAAACATCTGTGTCTATAATGTTCCTGTATCTGTCAGCATAATAGGTCATTAATTGCCACATACTAAATGTTTTTGAAACACTTGACACAAAGTGGGGATCATGTCTTCAATCTCTCCCTCTGTCCCTCCAGGCAACGGTACAAACTGGATACTGGACTACACTGATATAGAGACCAAGTTCTCAGTGCGTTCAGTCGAGGAGCCAGAGGAGGATCTGTGTTACCTGGTGCCAGGCGATAAGAATACAGTCACACGGTGTGGCTTCAACATCAACTTACCCACGTTCGCCATCATACATGGCTGGTCGGTAAGTAGCGACCTGGATAACAGGAATGTAGCCTGGTCTCAGATCACCTGAATAACGGGAATCTAGCCTGGTCTCAGATCACCTGAATAACGGGAATCTAGCCTGGTCTCAGATCACCTGAATAACGGGAATCTAGCCTGGTCTCAGATCACCTGAATAACGGGAATGTAGCCTGGTCTCAGATCACCTGAATAACGGGAATGTAGCCTGGTCTCAGATCACCTGAATAACGGGAATGTAGCCTGGTCTCAGGTCACCTGAATAAAAGGAATGTAGCCTGGTCTCAGGTCACCTGAATAACGGGAATGTAGCCTGGTCTCAGATCACCTGAATAACGGGAATGTAGCCTGGTCTCAGGTCACCTGGATAACAGGAATGTAGCCTGGTCTCAGATCACCTGAATAAAAGGAATGTAGCCTGGTCTCAGATCACCTGAATAACGGGAATGTAGCCTGGTCTCAGATCACCTGAATAACGGGAATGTAGCCTGGTCTCAGATCACCTGAATAACGGGAATGTAGCCTGGTCTCAGATCACCTGAATAACGGGAATGTAGCCTGGTCTCAGATCACCTGAATAACGGGAATGTAGCCTGGTCTCAGATCACCTGAATAACGGGAATGTAGCCTGGTCTCAGATCACCTGAATAACGGGAATGTAGCCTGGTCTCAGATCACCTGAATAACGGGAATGTAGCCTGGTCTCACATCACCTGAATAACGGGAATGTAGCCTGGTCTCAGATCACCTGAATAAAAGGAATGTAGCCTGGTCTCAGGTCACCTGAATAACGGGAATCTAGCCTGGTCTCAGATCACCTGAATAATGGGAATGTAGCCTGGTCTCAGATCACCTGAATAAAAGGAATGTAGCCTGGTCTCAGATCACCTGAATAACGGGAATGTAGCCTGGTCTCAGGTCACCTGAATAAAAGGAATGTAGCCTGGTCTCAGGTCACCTGGATAACAGGAATGTAGCCTGGTCTCAGATCACCTGGATAACGGGAATGTAGCCTGGTCTCAGGTCACCAACACCAATGTAGACTGGTCCCAGATCAGCTGGATAACAGGAGTGTAGACTGGTCCCAGATCAGCTGGATAACAGAAGTGTATCCTGGTCTAAGATCTGTTTGTGAAGCCACAATAGTAAAGTCTCTCTTACTGCTACCACTGCTACCTGCTAAATGCTGTTACACGCTGTTACATGCTGTTACATGCTGTTACATGCTGTTACACGCTGTTACATGCTGTTACATGCTGTTACATGCTGTTACATGCTGGTACATGCTGTTACATGCTGTTACACGCTGTTACACGCTGTTACACGCTGTTACATGCTGTTACATGCTGTTACATGCTGCTACATGCTGTTACATGCTGCTACATGCTGTTACATGCTGCTACATGCTGTTACATGCTGTTACATGCTGTTACATGCTGCTACATGCTGTTACATGCTGTTACATGCTGCTACATGCTGTTACATGCTGTTACAGCTGTTCTGCTGTTACATGCTGTTACATGCTGTTACATGCTGTTACATGCTGTTACATGCTGCTACATGCTGCTACATGCTGTTACATGCTGTTACATGCTGTTACATGCTGTTACATGCTGCTACATGCTGTTACATGCTGTTACATGCTGCTACATGCTGTTACATGCTGCTACATGCTGTTACATGTTGTTACATGCTGCTACATGCTGTTACATGATGCTACATGCTGTTACATGATGCTACATGCTGTTACATGCTGTTACATGCTGTTACATGCTGTTACATGCTGTTACATGCTGTTACATGCTGCTACATGCTGTTACATGCTGCTACATGCTGTTACATGCTGTTACATGCTGCTACATGCTGTTACATGCTGCTACATGCTGTTACATGCTGTTACATGTTGCTACATGCTGTTACATGCTGCTACATGCTGTTACATGATGCTACATGCTGTTACATGTTGTTACATGCTGTTACATGCTGTTACATGCTGCTACATGCTGTTACATGATGCTACATGCTGTTGCATGCTGTTACATGCTGTTACATGCTGCTACATGCTGCTACATGCTGTTACATGATGCTACATGCTGTTACATGCTGTTACATGCTGTTACATGCTGTTACATGCTGCTACATGCTGCTACATGTGTTACATGCCGTTGCATAGCTGCTGCATGCTGTTACATGCTGTTACATTGCTGCTTACACGCTGTTACATGCTGCTTATGCTGCTACATGCTGTTACATGCTGTTACATTGCTACATGCTGTTACAGTGCTGCTACATGCTGCTGCATGCTGTTACATGCTGTTACATGCTGTTACATGCTAGCTACATGCTGCTAACATGCTGCATTACACGCTGCTAGCATGCTGCGTAGCATGCGTGCTACATGCTACTACATGCTGTTGCATGCTGGTACATGCTAGCTAGCATGCTGTTACGTGCTGTTACATGCTGCTACATGCTGTTACATGCTGTTACATGCTGTTACGTGCTGCTACATGCTAGCTAACATGCTGTTAACAATGCTGTTAACATGCTGTTACATGCTGTTACATGCTGTTACATGCTGCTACATGCTGCTACCATGCTGTTACATGCTGTTATATGCTGTTACATGCTGTTACATGCTGTTATATGCTGTTACATGCTGTTACATGCTGTTACATGCTGTTACATGCTGCTACATGCTGCTACATTGCACATGCTGTTACATGCTGCTACGATGCTGTTACATGCTGTTACATTGCTGCTGCATGCTGCTACATGCTGTTACATGCTGTTACATGCTGCTACATGCTGTTACATGCTGTTACATGCTGCTACATGCTGTTACATGCTGTTACATGCTGCTACATGCTGCTACATGCTGTTACATGCTGTTACATGCTGTTACATGCTGTTACATGCTGCTACATGCTGTTACATGCTGTTACATGCTGTTACATGCTGTTACATGCTGCTACATGCTGCTACATGCTGTTATATGCTGTTATATGCTTTTATATGCTGTTACATGATGCACATCAACATACCACCAACAGACAACACAGATGTCCTACAGCAACATGGGTCTCTACCACAGTAATGACATCACCAGGTCCAGGTCTACTTAAACAGTAGCCCTAATGTAGTGCTGCCACATAGTGTACCCTATTTAGTGCCCTACATAGGGTCTGATTAGTAATACCCTACATAGGGTCTGGTTAGTACTGCCCTATATAGGGTCTGGTTAGTACTGCCCTACATAGGGTCTGGTTAGTACTGCCCTACATAGGGTCTGGTTAGTACTGCCCTACATAGGGACTGGTTAGTACTGCCCTACATAGGGTCTGGTTAGTACTGCCCTACATAGGGTCTGGTTAGTAGTACCCTACATAGGGTCTGGTTAGTACTGCCCTACATAGGGTCTGGTTAGTACTGCTCTACATAGGGTCTGGTTAGTACTGCCCTACATAGGGTCTGGTTAGTAGTACCCTACATAGGGTCTGGTTAGTACTGCCCTACATAGGGTCTGATTAGTAGTACCCTACATAGGGTCTGGTTAGTACTACCCTACATAGGGTCTGGTTAGTACTGCTCTACATAGGGTCTGGTTAGTACTGCTCTACATAGGGTCTGGTTAGTACTGCCCTACATAGGGTCTGGTTAGTAGTACCCTACATAGGGTCTGGTTAGTACTGCCCTACATAGGGTCTGGTTAGTACTGCCCTACATAGGGTCTGGTTAGTACTGCCCTACATAGGGTCTGGTTAGAAGTCTAGTACATAGGGAATAGTGTGGCTTTGAGGGTTTCACTAACGACTCTGTAAGTCATCCCTAATACACTTGTATCTTCCTGCCTTGTGTTCCAGGTGGCAGGTCTGTTTGCGAGCTGGATCCACGAGCTGGTAGCGGCCCTGTTTGAGCGTGTGCCCAATGCCAACGTTATAGTGGTGGACTGGCTGGATCGGGCCCAGCACCACTACCCCAACTCTGCTGCCAACACCAAGCTGGTTGGAGAGGATGTGGCCAGGCTCATCAACTGGCTGGAGGTGAGGGTTTGATCATGATGCCGTTTTGGTACGCTACTGTAAGGATAATGTATTGAATTTAGACAAGTGAATGTAGACGTAATTTCTTCCCATAACAGTACCTCTTAATCTTAGAAATCTGTATAGAATCCCTATTAATTCAATAGGATCAGCGAGAGAGAGAGAATTAGCAATGGCGATCGACGCAGTTTGATGTGATAGTAGACTGTTCTATCACACTGATAATTCCAGAACCATAATCCATGTGTCCATCCATGTCTTACTTGAAATGTGCAGTTATTTATGTGGATCTGAAATACACCAATCATCTGTAAAAAGTAAATGATACCTCCCCTCAGGTGGATCTGAAGTATGACCTGAAGAACCTCCACCTGCTGGGCTACAGCCTGGGAGCACACGTGGCTGGCGTAGCTGGAAACCTGACCAACAACAAGGTCAACAGGATCACTGGTGGGTAGGACTAGATGCTCTCATCCCTCGTATGATGCCTGTAGGAGCAGGTTTCTGTAGAACCAATAGAGACATATAACCATCTCTCAATCCACCTCAACTCTGCAACTCAGGGACCCACTGGTGGGTAGAACCAGACCACAGCCAGATAACAGAGTAATATCACTGGTGGATAGGACCAGACCACAGCCAGATAACAGAGTAATATCACTGGTGGATAGGACCAGACCACAGCCAGATAACAGAGTAATATCACTGGTGGATAGGACCAGACCACAGCCAGATAACAGAGTAATATCACTGGTGGATAGGACCAGACCACAGCCAGATAACAGAGTAATATCACTGGTGGATAGGACCAGACCACAGCCAGATAACAGAGTAATATCACTGGTGGATAGGACCAGACCACAGCCAGATAACAGAGTAATATCACTGGTGGATAGGACCAGACCACAGCCAGATAACAGAGTAATATCACTGGTGGATAGGACCAGACCACAGCCAGATAACAGAGTAATATCACTGGTGGATAGGACCAGACCACAGCCAGATAACAGAGTAATATCACTGGTGGATAGGACCCAGCCCTCTCACGGTGTCTGTCCATCTGTCAATCAACCTAATCACTATGTGTGTTAGGCTCTATTCCTAAACCTAAGATCTATACAAGTTTGCCCTGAATTATTTTTGGTATTTACGTTCCTTCCTATAACCCAGTTATAATGTTTTGTTGCCTATCAATTTGCAGTCACCCTACACTTTGGTCAGCCAATCACTGTAAGTAAACACAAAAATGACTATTTATAACAATCAAAATGACTATTTATAACACTCAAAATGACTATTTATAACACTCAAAATGACTATTTATAACACTCAAAATTACTATTTCTAACACTCAAAATTACTATTTATAACACTCAAAATGACTATTTCTAACACTCAAAATGACTATTTCTAACACTCAAAATGACTATTTCTAACACTCAAAATTACTATTTCTATTTCTAACAATCAAAATTACTATTTCTAACATGACTCAAAATGACTATTTATAAAATTACTATTTCTAACAAAATGACTATTTATAACCTCCTAAAATGACTATTTATAATTTCCCCTTTTCTAAATGACTATTTATAACCCTTGAAATGACTAAAATGACTATTTATAACCCCTTGAAATGACTATAACCCCTATTTATAACCCCAAAAGACTGCTATATAACTTTCAGAAGGCTTGTACCTTGAACCATGTGTTCTAATACATCATGGCAGGCTGACACCATAACAGTAGGCTGGCACCATAACAGCAGACTGACACCATAACAGCAGGCTGGCACCATAACAGCAGGCTGACACCATAACAGCAGGCTGGCACCATAACAGCAGACTGACACCATAACAGCAGGCTGGCACCATAACAGCAGGCTGGCACCATAACAGCAGGCTGGCACCATAACAGCAGGCTGGCACCATAACAGCAGGCTGACACCATAACAGTGGCTGACACCATAACAACAGGCTGACACCATAACAGCAGGCTGACACCATAACAGCAGGCTGGCACCATAACAGCAGGCTGACACCATAACAGAAGGCTGGCACCACAACAGCAGGCTGTCACCATAACAGCAGGCTGACACCATAACAGCAGGCTGGCACCATAACAGCAGGCTGACACCATAACAGCAGGCTGGCACCATAACAGCAGGCTGACACCATAACAGCATGCTGACACCACAACAGCAATGGCTGACACCATAACAGCAGGCTGACACCATAACAGCAGGCTGACACCAGCATGCTGACACCATAACAGCATGCTGACACCACAACAGCAATGGCTGACACCATAACAGCAGGCTGACACCATAACAGCAGGCTGACAGTGTTCTGAATACATACGGTAGCAACTAACTATTAACAACAGAGCAGAATATAGTAGTTCTGCCACTGGAAGTTACTGTAACATACCAGTCTTCTAATGTCCCTCCCCTGTCCTGCTCTCTCTGTCAGGCATGGATCCGGCTGGGCCTCGCTTTGAATACGCTGAGCACCTAAAACCGCCTGTCTCCTGACGATGCAACATTTGTGGACGTCCTCCACACCAACACCAGGGGTCTCCAGATCTCAGTATCGGTATCCAGAGACCCGTGGGCCACGTGGACATCTACCCCAACGGAGGAACCGAGCAGCCAGGCTGCTCCTTCCGCACACCGTAGACATGATGAGAAAGCTTTGGTCTTCACAGTGAGTACAATCAGGCTTCCTCCAACTCCAACTCCCACAATCCCACACTGTAGTTTAATAGATCTCGGCATCCACAGTGAGAAGACACAGGCTTCACTCCAACTCCAACTCCCACAAACCCTCACACTGTAGTTCAATAGAGTACCACAGTATGAGTCATAATACCCATGAAATATCAAATCAAATCAACAATTTTTGGGGGCCTCATACACATATTTATCAGATGTTATTCTTGGTGTAGCGAAAATGCTAATGTTCCTAGGTCCAACAGTGTAGTACTATCTAACAATTCACAACAATACACACAAAATTTAAAAGTAAAAGACTAGAATTAAGAAATATCAATATTAGGAAGAGCAATGTTTTGACTATTGACTAAAATATTGACTAAAATACATTGACTAAAATACAGTAGAATAGAATACAGTATATACATGTATATGAAATGAGTAAAGCAGTATGTTAACATGATTAAAATGACCAGTGTTCCATTATTAAAGTGACCAGTGTTCCATTATTAAAGTGACCAGTGTTCCATTATTAAAGTGACCAGTGATTCCATGTAGGGCAGCAAATAGCGGTCAAACAAGGAAATGGTTTCCATCATTTCTTCACCATTCATTTTTCCCATAGGGGATTTTTCCCAAAGGATTCTTCCCACAGGGGATTCTTCCCATAGGGGATTCTTCCCATGGGGATTCTTCCCATAGGGGATTCTTCCCATAGGGGATTCTTCCCACAGTTCTTCCCATAGGGGATTCTTCCCATAGGGATTCTTCCACAGGGATTCTTCCCATAGAGGATTCTTCCCATAGGGGATTCTTCCCAGGGGATTCTTCCCATAGGGGATTCTTCCCATAGGGGATTCTTCCCATAGGGATTCTTCCCATAGAGGATTCTTCCCACAGGGTTCTTCCCACAGGATTCTTCCCATAGGGATTCTTCCCACAGGGGATTCATCCCACAGGGGATTCTTCCCATAGAGGATTCTTCCCACAGGGGATTCTTCCCACAGGGATTCTTCCCATAGGGATTCTTCCCATAGGGGATTCTTCCCATAGGGGATTCTTCCCACAGGGGATTCTTCCCATAGAGGATTCTTCCCATTCTTCTCCAGGGGATTCTTCCCACAGGGGATTCTTCCCATAGGATTCTTCCCATAGGGGATTCTTCCCACAGGGGATTCTTCCCACAGGGGATTCTTCCCATAGGGATTCTTCCCACAGGGATTCTTCCCATAGGGGATTCTTCCCATAGGGGATTCTTCCCACATTCTTCCCACAGGGGATTCTTCCCATAGGGGATTCTTCCCATAGGGCGTGACATTTTGATAACCGTGTTCTTTAGACAAGGTGACTTTTATCATTTGCATGATTCTTCCCAAATGAAATTCTTCCCATAGAGCTTCTTCCCATGTGGCTATCATAAAGAACTCAAATCCCATGATGACCAGGATGAGACTACCGAATCGAGGCATGGGATTCTTCCCATAAGGGATTCTTCTGCGGATTCTTCCCAAGATTTTGTAATGAATAAATTCCTGCATTTCTTTACATTTTAATTCTTCTTCCCATTGGCAAGTCTTCCCATACATTCTTCCCATAGGGGATTCTTCCCATAGAAAAGATGTCTTCCTCGTTCTTCCCATAGGGGATTCTTCCCGATGGATGATTCTTCCCAAGAGATGATTCAGCTAGAGATGAGGTGTCTTCCCAGCTAGAGATGAAGGTTCCCCATCGGATGAAGGTTCTTCCGAGATTCTTCCCAAGGTGTTCTTCCCATAGAGATTCTTCCCAAGGTGTTCCCTAGAGATGGAAGGTTCTTCCCATAGATGAAGGTGTCTTCCCATAGGGGATTCTTCCCATGAAGGTTCTTCCCTCGAGATGAAGGTGTCTTCCCTGAAGGTATCAGCTCGAGATGAAGGGATTCTCCCACTAGAGATGAAGGTGTCAGCTAGAGATGAAGGGATTCTTCCATAGGGATGAAGGTGTCAGCTCGAGATGAAGGTTCTCAGCTCAGAGATTCTTCCCAAGGATTCTTCCCAGAGGGGATGAAGGGATGTTCCCAGCTTCTTCCTGAGATGAAGGTATCAGCTAGAGATGAAGGTGTCAGCTAGAGATGAAGGTGTCAGCTAGAGATGAAGGTGTCTTCCGAGATTCTTCCGAAGAGTTCAGCTCCCATGAAGGTGTCTTCAGCTAGATGAAGGTGTCAGTTAGAGATTCTTCCCAAGGTGTTCTTCCCATGAAGGTGTCTTCCCATAGAGATGAAGGTTCAGTTAGAGATGAAGGTGTCAGCTCGAGATGAAGGATGTCAGTTAGAGATGAAGGTGTCAGCTAGAGATGAAGGTGTCTTCCCATAGAGATGAAGGTGTCAGTTTGAGATGAAGGTGTCAGTCTAGAGATGAAGGTGTCAGCTAGATTTGCATGAAGAGTGAAGGTCAGTTAGAGATGAAGGTGGCTGTCATAAAGCTAGAGATGAAGGTGAGTTAGAGATGAAGGTGTCAGCGGATTAACTAAATTTTGTAATGAATGAATTGGTGTCAGTTAGAGATGAAGGTGTCAGCTAGAGATGAAGGTGTCAGCTAGAGATGAAGGTATCAGCTCGAGATGAAGGTGTCAGTTAGAGATGAAGGTGTCAGTTAGAGATGAAGGTGTCAGCTCGAGATGAAGGTGTCAGTTAGAGATGAAGGTGTCAGTTAGAGATGAAGGTATCAGCTCGAGATGAAGATGTCAGCTCGAGATGAAGGTGTCAGTTAGAGATGAAGGTGTCAGCTAGAGATGAAGGTGTCAGCTATAGATGAAGGTGTCAGCTAGAGATGAAGGTGTCAGCTAGAGATGAAGGTGTCAGCTAGAGATGAAGGTATCAGCTCGAGATGAAGGTGTCAGCTCGAGATGAAGGTGTCAGCTAGAGATGAAGGTGTCAGCTAGAGATGAAGGTGTCAGCTCGAGATGATTTGCAGGAACTGGCAGGGATTTGTGGTCTGGCATGATGTCTTCTTTGATGATAATTAGCCATTTCGAATCTGAGAGTAAATAGAGCCGAATATATTGATAAAAGTCACCTTGTCTGAGAGATGTATATGGTTCTCAAAACGTCACGCCAGGGAAGTCGACTTTCATGAAACACAGCCCTTATTTGAAGTGTTTCTAAAATTCCCTATAGGAAAAATAAATGGAGGAAAAACAACATTTCCTGTTTGACCGCTAGGTGTTATGGGTATTATGACACCTCCACTGTGGGGCTCTATAGAACTAGGCATCTACAGTAAGTAGACCAAGGCTCAACTCCAACTCCCACAAACCTCACACTGTAGTCTAATAGAACTATATCTACAGTCATAGAATTTCATATATAATTATTGGATTTCTCAAGCTGGTATCAAAGTAGACTTACCAGACTTAGCCTCCTCCTCGAACAACCCTGGATTCACACTGTAGTGATTTTTGTTTGTCATAACACAAGTGAAGGACAAAAAACACACACAAGAGAACATCATTGTTTCCAAATCTGTTTTTCATTGACCTTCAGACATGCCTGTTGCACATTGCCATTTCCGATTCTATCCAACTCATCATCAAGACTTTACGTGTTGATAAAACATACTAATGCTGGAACAGAACAGAATGTTCAAAACAGCGCTGATGTTCTTTAGTTTGGAGTTCAACACAACAGTACAGTGTGGCGATTAGTAGTAAGAGGACACTCGCTCTGCATTGGTGTTCTGAAGGTGAACATAATGTCCGACACACATCGCTCATAACTAATCCTCTCCTGTGTCATACCCTGCATTTATTTATTTATTTTATTGAACCAGACATGGATCAGATCGTGAAGTGCGCCCCATGAGCGCTCTGTGCACCTGTTCATCGACTCGCTGGTGAACAAGCAGCAAAAGCATGGCCTACCGCTGCAACTCCAAAGACGCTTTACGACAGGGGCCTGTGTCTCAGTTGCCGTAAGAACCGCTGCAACAACATGGGCTTCGGGGTCAACAAGATACGCACCACCAGGAGCGCCAAGATGTACCTGAAGACCGGCGCCAGTATGCCCTTCAAAGGTGGGTTGGTGTTATCTGTTAAACATCTGATTGATAGCTGGCTCGTGTGTTCCTAAACAATGCAGATCAAACTGAGAAAGCTCGTCAAAGTTCCATATTGTAGTATCTAGGGTTCTCCTCCTCCTTCATCTTCTTCTTCTTCTTCTTCTTCTTCTTCTTCTTCTCCTTCTTCTTCTTCTCCTTCTTCTTCTTCTTCTTCTTCTAACCTTCTTCTCCTTCTTCTTCTCCTTCTTCTAACCTCTTCCTTCTTCTTCTTAACCCTTCTTCTTCTTCTCCTTCTTCTCCTTCTTCTTCTCCTTCTTCTTCTTCTCCTTCTTCTTCTTCTCCTTCTTCTTCTTCTTCTTATTCTTCTCCTTCTTCTTCTTCTTCTTCTTCTCCTTCTTCTCCTCCTTCTTCTTCTTCTTCTTCTTCTTCTTCTTCTCCTTCTTCTCCTTCTTCTTCTCCTTCTTCTCCTTCTTCTTCTCCTTCTTCTTCTTCTTCTCCTTCTTCTTCTTCTCCTTCTTCTTTCTTCCTTCTTCTCTTCTCCTCCTCCTTCTTCTTCTTCTTCTCCTTCTTCTTCTTCTCCTTCTTCTCCTTCTTCTTCTCCTTCTTCTTCTTCTCTTCTTCTTCTTCTTCTTCTTCTTCTCCTTCTTCTTCTTCTTCTCCTTCTTCTTCTTCTTCTTCTCTTCTTCTTCTTCTTCTTCTTCTTCTTATTATTCTTCTCCTCCGTCTTCTTCTTCTTCTCCTTCTTCTTCCTTCTTCTTCTCCTTCTTCTTCTTCTCCTTCTTCTTCTCCTTCTCCTTCTTCTTCTTCTTCTTCTTCTTCTTCTCCTTCTTCTTCTTCTTCTCCTTCTTCTTCTTCTTCTCCTTCTTCTTCTTCTTCTTCTTCTTCTCCTCCTTCCTCTCCTCTTATTCTTCTTGTTTGTGCTCGTAAACAATCTGTCCTGTTCTCCACCCTCAGTCTTCCACTACCAGATGAAGTTCCATGTCTTCAAGCAGCAGAACCTGAGTCTGAACGAGCAGCCCTTCATAGTGTCTCTTTATGGAACCCACGGAGAGAAGGAGGACGTCCAACTCCTTCTGTAAGCAGCTCTGCTACACATTCAACTTCTTGCAATTTAGTACTTGGTTCTGTATTTTTTTTGTTAATTTTCTGTTTAATTTACAGTCGATTTACATTAGGTTATTTCATTGTTACTTTACATTGTCTATTGAAATGGTACAGTGAAGTTGTGTGTAATTCCCATGCACTGCTGATTTACGATAGAGCAAAACAAATAATAATTTCTGGCCCAGCACCCCATTTTAAAAGTTCTGGTTGTTTTATTTCATGTGCGTTTACCTAACTATGCTAACCCCCCAACACAGGTCCAACGTGACCACCAACACCACCGTGTCCTTTCTACTGACCACTGACGTAGACCTGGGAGAGCTGCTGAGAGTCACTCTGCAGTGGGACAGTGACTCCTACTTCTCTTTCTTCAACTCAAACGAGTTCATGGTCCGCAGGATTAGAGTCAAAACGGGAGAGACCCAGTCCAAGTCAGCATCTACTTTTATCTATCTACTGCAGTCTACCATATGTATCTCTTGCATATGAATTTACCTTAGGAACTACTTGATTGACTTAACCTAATAGAGTACAGTAGAGTACAGTAGAGTAGAGTACAGTAGAGTACAGTACAACACAGTACAGTAGAGTGGGCTGAAAAGTTTACTTGACTCGACTCTGTTCTACTCTGCTCTACTGTACTGTACTGTATTCTACTCTGCTATACTATACTCTACTCTACTCGACTGGGTACTGTACTGTACTGTACTGTACTGTACTCTACTCTCTACTCTATTCTACCCTACTCTACTCTAATCTACCCTACCCTACTCTACTCTATTCTACCCTACTCTATTCTATCCTACTCTACTCTCCCCTACTCTACTCTATTCTATTCTAACCTAACCTACTCTATTCTACCTACTCTATTTTATCCTACTCCTACTCTATTCAACCCTACTCTACTCTACTGTACCCTACTCTATTCTATCCTACTCTACTATATTCTACCCTACTCTATTTATCCTACTCTACTCTATTCAACCCTACTCTACTCTACTGTACCCTACTCTATTCTATCCTACTCTACTCTACCCTACTCTACTCTACTCTACCCCACTCTACCCTACCCTACTCTACTCTATTCTACTCTCTACCCTACTCTACCCTACCCTACTCTACTCTACCCTACTCTATTCGACTCTACTCTACTCTATTCTATTCTACCCTACTCTATTCTACCCTACTCTACTTATCCTACTCTACTCTCCCCTACTTCCCCCTACCCTACTCTATTCTATTCTAACCTAACCTACTGTATTCTACTCTACTCCATTCTATCCTACTCTACTCTATTCTACCCTACTCTACTGTACCCTACTCTATTCTACCCTACTCTACCCTCCCCTACTCTCCCCTACCCTACTCTATTCTATTATAACCTAACATACGCTATTCTACCCTACTCTACTCTATTCTAATCTACCATACTCTACTCTACCCTACCCTACCCTACTCTACCCTAATCCACCCTACTCTACCCCACTCTACTCTACTCTATTCTACCCTACCCTACCCTACTCTACTCTACCCTACTCTACTGTACTCTGCTATACTGAACTCTACTCTAGTCAACAATCCACGCTGATTCTCCAGAGTTGAGCTGAATGGAGTGATTTCAAGTGTATGTGTGTGTGATGGTGATTGTGACATTCTTCTCCTGCAGGGTGATTTTCAGAGCGGAAAGTGACGGGAAGTTTGCTCACCTGGTCCAAGGAGGTGACCCTGTGACCTTCACCAAGTCTAAAGAGGATCAGAACAGCAGGAAGCATGAGAGGTGAAAGAGGTTGATTTAATTTATTACACAAGAAAAAAATATATACAGCCACAAACCAGTGCAACGACAATTCACTCATAAAAAAATAATCAAATTTAACATAAAATATTATAGGATAACATAAAGAAGTATCTTATTTCCATTGGTTGGTTTCAGTATAGTTAGAGAGTTCTTCCTGGCCATGTGACTAACGGGACCAGGAAAAGGGATATGACACGCCCAGTCACAGCCCAACCAATGACATTCTTCCTTTGCCACCCCTATGTGTTTGTGTCTGTTTTGCAGAATCCACAGACCAGAAAAGGGATATGACACACCCAGTCACAGCCCAACCAATGACATTCTTCCTTTGCCACCCCTATGTGTTTGTGTCTGTTTTGCAGAATCCACAGACCAGGAAAAGGGATATGACACGCCCAGTCACAGCCCAACCAATGACATTCTTCCTTTGCCACCCCTATGTGTTTGTGTCTGTTTTGCAGAATCCACAGACCAGGAAAAGGGATATGACATGCCCAGTCACAGCCCAACCAATGACATTCTTCCATTGCCACCCCTATGTGTTTGTGTCTGTTTTGCAGAATCCACAGACCAGGAAAAGGATATATGACACGCCCAGTCACAGCCCAACCAATGACATTCTTCCTTTTGCCACCCCTATGTGTTTGTGTCTGTTTTACAGAATCCACAGACCAGGAAAAGGGATATGACACGCCCAGTCACAGCCCAACCAATGACATTCTTCCTTTGCCACCCCTATGTGTTTGTGTCTGTTTTGCAGAATCCACAGACCAGGAAAAGGATATGACACGCCCAGTCACAGCCCAACCAATGACATTCTTCCTTTGCCACCCCTGTGTTTGTGTCTGTTTTACAGAATCCACAGACCAGGAAAAGGGATATGACACGCCCAGTCACAGCCCAACCAATGACATTCTTCCTTTGCCACCCCTATGTGTTTGTGTCTGTTTTGCAGAATCCACAGACCAGGAAAAGGGATATGACACGCCCAGTCACAGCCCAACCAATGACATTCTTCCTTTGCCACCCCTATGTGTTTGTGTCTGTTTTACAGAATCCACAGACCAGGAAAAGGGATATGACACGCCCAGTCACACGCATTCTTCCAGTCACAGCCCAACCAATGACATTCTTCCTTTGCCACCCCTATGTGTTTGTGTCTGTTTTACAGAATCCACAGACCAGGAAAAGGGATATGACACGCCCAGTCACAGCCCAACCAATGACATTCTTCCTTTGTCACCACAGACCAGGAAAAGGGATATGACAAGTCACAGCCCAACCAATGACATTCTTCCTTTGCCACCCCTATGTGTTTGTGTCTGTTTTGCAGAATCCACAGACCAGAAAAGGGATATGACACGCCCAGTCACAGCCCAACCAATGACATTCTTCCTTTGCCACCCCTATGTGTTTGTGTCTGTTTTACAGAATCCACAGACCAGGAAAAGGGATATGACACGCCCAGTCACAGCCCAACCAATGACATTCTTCCTTTGCCACCCCTATGTGTTTGTGTCTGTTTTACAGAATCCACAGACCAGGAAAAGGGATATGACACGCCCAGTCACAGCCCAACCAATGACATTCTTCCTTTGCCACCCCTATGTGTTTGTGTCTGTTTTACAGAATCCACAGACCAGGAAAAGGGATATGACACGCCCAGTCACAGCCCAACCAATGACATTCTTCCTTTGCCACCCCTATGTGTTTGTGTCTGTTTTGCAGAATCCACAGACCAGGAAAAGGTCACATGACACTTCCTTTGCCACCCCTATGTCACAGCCCAACCAATGACATTCTTCCCTTGCCACTCCCATGTGTTTGTGTTGTTTTGCAGAATCCAAGACCAGGAAAGGATATGACAAGCCCAGTCAGAGCCCAACCAATGACATTCTTCCTTTGCCACCCCTATGTGTTTGTGTCTGTTTTGCAGAATCCACAGACCAGGAAAAGGATATGACACGCCCAGTCACAGCCCAACCAATGACATTCTTCCTTTGCCACCCCTATGTGTTTGATATGTTTGACACGCCCAGTAGAATAAGACCAGGAAAAGGGATATGACACGCCCAGTCACAGCCCAACCAATGACATTCTTCCTTTGCCACCCCTATGTGTTTGTGTCAAATTTGCAGAATCCACAGGAAAAGGGTGAATCCCACCAGGAATTCTTCCTTTGCCACCCCCATGAGAATATGATCTGACATCAGGAAAAAGATATGACAGGCCCAGTCACAGCCCAACCAATGACATTCTTTCCTTTGCCACCCCTATGTGTTTGTGTCTGTTTTGAGAATCCAAGACAGCAAGGGATATGACACGGGCCCAACAATGACATTCTTCCTTTGCAAACAATGTGTTTGTGTCTGTTTTACAGAATCCACAGACCAGAAAAGAGAATAATATACATGTTTTAACATTCCAATCTGTTTTACAGAATCCACACTGACATTCTTCCTTTGCCACCCCTTGGTCCACAGACTGAAGATGCAGGGCAGCTTCTTTTGAACGACGCTGCCACATCGTCATCACCCCCATCACCAGAGCATTGAGGTCAAATACTGTAGATATGATTGTAGTAAGTGGTTAGTAGAAGAGTGTACCCTCTGGTTATGTGTATGTATCAAATGACACCCTATTCCCCATACGCACCCTCTATGTACCCCGGGGTCATGATCTGCATCAAGGATTCGAAAGCTACGTTCTCAAATTTCAAGTCAGGATTTCAGCCAAAGATCTGTGGAAGTGTTTGTGATTGTGAGAGCCAACACAGCATAGTCCGGGTCCAACATAACAGTGTAAAAACAGTATATGTTTCTATAATAATATACATGTTTTAACATTCCAATCGAGAAGTCAAACTCGGTTTGGTAAGTTTTTTCTCCTTCATAACAGTCAGCTCTGAAAACGTGATGATGAATTAATTTCATGACAGTGTGATTTCTTTGTTCCTTTCATCGCGTATTTAGATATGTGACGTTTCTTTAATTCAAATATATCTTACTGAATTGTTATTTATCACACATGTATCCTTATATATATATAAAAATATCTACCCTACCCTACCCTACTCTATATATATCTATCCTACTATTCTACTCTATTCTACCCTACTCTATATATATATATATATCTACCCTACTCTATATATATCTACCCTACTCTATATATATCTACCCTACTCTATTCTACTCTATTCTACCCTACTATATATATATATATATATATATATATATATATATATATATATATATATATATATATATATATATATATATATATATATATATATATATCTACCTACTCTATTCTACTCCATTCTACTCTATTCTACCCTACTCTATATATATATATATAAAAAAATTTTGTTATTGTAATTAACTTTGTCAACCCTTTAGCTGATATAGTTTTTGAATTAAAGGATTCAAAGTTTAGGATGTGAGCAATATGTTTACATCAGTATAGTAAACACGTGCTGTCGTTGTTGTTGTTGTGTGCCAATTGTGTTACAACGCTGTGAAATCCAAGTCACCTGACGACGGTAATACCGATCAGCACAGGACACTATGCAGGCTGTCAATTACCCAGGTCACCGTATTGAAGGAAATCTAGTATGTACCCCAAATGGCACCCTATTCCCTATATAGTGCACTATGGGCCCTGGTCAAAAGTAGTGTACTATATAATGAATAGGGTGCCCTTTACAACGCAGACCTATTGTATACATTCAGCAGTTCACCCAGCGACACATGGCTGCGTTAATACATTGTAGACCTTTTGGAGGTTAAATATTTTCCCTCTTTATAAATGATTGATGAAATGTCCCTTAAAAAAGAAAGAAAATAACAATATTGGCTGTTTCCTAGCTGATTTGGATGAGTAGTGCAGTATGTAAACAATATTGGCTGTTTCCTAGCTGATTTGGATGAGTAGTGCAGTATGTAAACAATATTGGCTGTTTCCTAGCTGATTTGGATGAGTAGTGCAGTATGTAAACAATATTGGCTGTTTCCTAGCTGATTTGGATGAGTAGTGCAGTATGTAAACAATATTGGCTGTTTCCTAGCTGATTTGGATGGGTAGTGCAGTATGTAAACAATATTGGTTGTATATAATTTATCATTTAGATTGTATATAATGGTTTGTTTCCTGGGGTAAGTCTGCTTAAAGCCTATATTTAAACGTTTTCATCCCAATAAACACTGTAGCTTGGATTTGATTGAGTTTCTGGTTGGAGTTCTTGAGTCAGTTACTGTACATTGTTACATTAAACATTTTGGTTGTAAATAATTTGGGATCATTTGCATCTCTTCATCTCAAATGCTCATCGGCATCACATTCACGTTCCACATGCTTTCCACCTCAAGAATACTTTACCCAGTGGAATAGCTGACTCTGTATAATACTGAATAATTGGATTTGGTTTAATTAGAACTACAATACTGAATAATGGTTTAATTAGAACTACAATACTGAATAATGGTTTAATTAGAACTACAATACTGAATAATGGTTTAATTAGAACTACAATACTGAATAATGGTAATGGTTTCATCAGAACTACAATACTGAATAATGGTTTAATTAGAACTACAATACTGAATAATGGTCATGGTTTAATTAGAACTACAATACTGAATAATGGTCATGGTTTAATCAGAACTACAATACTGAATAATGGTCATGGTTTCATCAGAACTACAATACTGAATAATGGTTTAATTAGAACTACAATACTGAATAATGGTCATGGTTTAATTAGAACTACAATACTGAATAATGGTAATGGTTTAATTAGAACTACAATACTGAATAATGGTTTCATCAGAACTACAATACTGAATAATGGTTTCATCAGAACTACAATACTGAATAATGGTTTCATCAGAACTACAATACTGAATAATGGTTTCATCACAACTACAATACTGAATAATGGTCATGGTTTCATCAGAACTACAATACTGAATAATGGTTTAATCAGAACTACAATACTGAATAATGGTTTCATCAGAACTACAATACTGAATAATGGTTTCATCAGAACTAAATACTGAATAATGGTAATGGTTTCATCACAACTACAATACTGAATAATGGTCATGGTTTCATCACAACTACAATACTGAATAATGGTAATGGTTTAATCAGAACTACAATACTGAATAATGGTTTAATCAGAACTACAATACTGAATAATGGTAATGGTTTAATCAGAACTACAATACTAATAATGGTAATGGTTTCATCAGAACTACAATACTGAATATTTTAAGTTAGAGTTCAAGTTCAGGTGGATTTCCAGTACTAATGCTAATGGTTTAACAGGGAAACTCTCCCTGTCGCCTCAGCTGGGAGTGTATACATTATTCGCCAACAACACAGTCTGCTGGTGCCGATGTTATAAAGAGCACTTTGGCCCCGAATACACTCATGTTGTACAGCGCATTTGACCCAACGGTTGTGATACAACCGATATTGTTGGGATAAAACAGAGTTTGTCTTACATAATCTACAGTGTGTATACAACCTGAGCGTGTATGGGATCATCAGAGCTCCTAGGGGTCCCAGATGTCTGGGGAGAGTAGGAGGTTTATGGTATTGACACAGACATTACAGCCCTGCCTGTCCGTCTATCTACCGAGCTGCCTGCCTGTATCTCGGCACGCTATATTCTGCAATAGAGTCAACACCACTTTGGCCTTTTCTGCACAAACAAATGACGTGGCCATTGTGCAGTGCATCTACTAAAATGCTTGTGTAATTATTTTTGTACTGAAACACTCTCTGTTGTATGATAACATTGTACCAAATGTGTTGAGTCTGTATGGGACGGCCTCTGTTGTCTAGACAGAGTTGACGTGACAGGCTCCTGTTGTCTAGCCAGAGCTAACCCTCTAACTCCTAACCCCTAACCCCTAACTCCCTAACCCCGAAACCCCCACACCCTAACCCCTAACTCTCTAACCCCCTAAACCCCTTAACCCCCTAACTCCCTAAACCCCTAACTTCCTAGCCCCCTAAGTCCTTAACCCCCTAACTCCCTAACCCCCTAACCCTCTAACTCCCTAACTTCCTGTTTTGGAAATGACCATGACCAAATATTCACTAACACTTGACCTTCCCAAGGCCAAACTGCCTCCACAGTAAAAATAGTGCACTATATAGGGCTACTCCCATAGGGCTTTGGTCAAAAGCTTTGGTCAAAAGTAGTGCACTATATAGGGAATTGGGGGCCATTGTGGATTTGTTCTTAACCAGACTTGCCTTGTTAAATAAAACATTTAAATATGGACTTCGGCTCCTTTCTTGGAAATCACCATGTCAGTGTATGTCACGTTCTGACCTTAGTTCTTTTGCTATGTCTTTGTTTTAGTATTAGTAATCCTTCTCACCACCCCCCCTTAATGATTTAGATGCACTATTGTAAAGTGGCTGTTCCACTGGATGTCAGAAGGTGAATTCACCAATTTGTAAGTCGCTCTGGATAAGAGCGTCTGCTAAATGACTTGTAAATGTAGTATGGTCAGGGCCTGAGTTGGGTGGGTTGTCTATGTTCCTTTTTTCTATGAGTTGGTATTTCTGGGTTTGGCCTGGTATGGTTCTCAATCAGAGGCAGCTGTCATTCGTTGTCCCTGATTGAGAACCATACTTAAGTAGACAGGTTTCACTTTTGAGTTGTGGGTGATTGTTTCCTGTGTCTGTATCACATGGGACTGTTTT